>NC_077222.1:46143050-46175176 GCF_024763615.1 Phlebotomus papatasi | reverse complement strand
AGCATGTTATTGTCCTTCAAAAAATGCACTTAGTCGGTCAGCAGCATATCGCAATTTATCCAACAAATCAGCCGAACATCCACTTGATAGCAGAGCAGCAAAAGTGTATGTGCGGAAATTCTTGTCTGGCTCAATCACTGTAACAGCTTGCATCAAAGGACATAGAATGATTTTGATGTGGTCAGAAAAGTTCAACTGAAAAAGATTTTTATGTGTTTGTTCACTTTGCAAAATTACCATTCACCAATTACAATTTCATATCTCAACTAATTACCTGAACAGTTCCATTGGTCAGATACATAATCACTGCACAATGTGTCCTGAACCAAGCGTACAAATGTGGCACTCTGGAGATGGCATCTAATTCAGTCACATTGGATGCTCCCGTTTTCACCAAGTGTTCTGACATGTAGCGCTTGAAGTATGTAAGAAGTCTAATCTTTTTATCAATCTCAGATGGAAATTGTTCCATTGTCATGTATGTTTCACCTCCATTTCGATCGATGAAGTGCACATTGCTTTAAAAAAAAACATGTAATGGAAATCTCTTCAAGCCTTATAAAACCACCAGATTTTTTTTTGCTTTTGCATTAATTATATAAAAACTTATTAAGAATGACACAGACGATTGTCTACTGTTGAAGAATAACATTATGTGTCCAAAAACTACAAATTATTGAAACACTCTGAACGAAAACACATGTGTTTTCTACACATTGCAAATCTTTAAACGTGTTTTTTCCAAAATATTTCTTCATTCTTTTTGAGCAGTAGAACTGGAGTAATTTTCATCAGATTGACTTTTGAAATTTTCAGGGCAACAGCTAGATTGATTCTCTAGAAAAGTACATAAGATTTTTAAGATTGATAAACAATGACATTTATTATAAATAATTAAAGGCAATTAAAAGGGTGTATTTAATGTTTTGGCCGTTAGTGTAATTGTAAAGTAGAAGGTTAAAGGAATATTCAAGTAATTTCAAGTAATTCAAGTAATTTCTGCTGGAAATTACTTGAAATTTTAGATTTTGTGATGTCTATGTTGGACAAATGCCTGGAGAAACAAAGGAGCATCATCTCTACGAAAGAGATGTAGCGAGAAATGCCTTGAAAGGCTCCCGGAAAGGCCAGGGAATGAGCGAATCCGCACGTACTTGGAGTACCGAAGTCAACTCACTTTAATGAATGATATGGAAAGTTTCCAGGCTTCTTGTGACATTCTACGTTTCCCTTACATGAACAGGAAGAGGACTTGGTAAGATTGGTTCATGAAATGAAGAACAATGGGCATCCTATTGAGGCAGATTAGCTGTTCAAATTTACAGCCAAGTTGTCCAAAATAAGAGCCAAATTCACCTCTACATATGACTTCATTTTTAAACGTATTAAAACTATTTTTAGTAAAAATAAGACGTTAAATAGCTTGTCAAGTTTCTAAACAATCCTTCTGAAAAGAGAGTAACAAAAAAAAGTCAATTAATTTCGAAAATATCGCACTTCAAACTTGGAACATCGATGCTTATAAGCAGACTGGGCAAAATTATGAGCCCTTACTCTATTAGTTTTCAATGGAATTTGGAAATTTTAAGCATCCTTTGAAATGCATCTCCAATACAATATTCTTTGAAATTAAATTTTTCATATTATGTATGACCATTTGTAATTTAATACTTACATTCCATTGCTGAGAATTATTAATTTGGTAGCATCGTTGAACAAAACGCCAACACCTTCATCACACAATTGATAGCCAAAACCATACTTGTCACTGTAATCCACCCATTTGGATACCCAAAACAATGGCTGAGATGCCGGATCTGTATTCTCCAATGTCATAACTACATTCGTCTTGCTAGGTTTTTTGTCCTGCAATAAAGAAAAATTGTAAATATTCTAGTACCATTAAATTGATTGAGGACAAACTAACAAGCTCTGTAAGGAGTGCTTGTAAATCTCTCTGAAGATGCTTAACATCACGATGATAAGCCTTGTCATTTGGATATGGACCCATCTTATTTGGTTCTTTCCGTGGACTTGGTTTATATGGGCTTGGTTTTTGCTTCACGGGAACGTAAGTCATGCCATTCATAATTGATAATGGTTTGCGATTTCCTAAACGATCCATGTATTCTAGCTGGTCAGCCCTTGGGGGCATTGTGAGACATGATGTTGGCAGTGAGAGCGGAATGGCACTACCCGTTAAGAATTCAAAATTGAATAATTTGTTTACGCTTGGTCTCTTCGATGGATGAGGTTGCAACATAGCCACAATCATATCAGCAGCAGTGGCCCGTAAAACATTCGGAATCCTTAAATTTTTTTTTTAATTGCAAATAAATGGGCATTCATTGTTCATTAATTAATAAACTTACTTGTATTCGCATTTTCGGATTTTCGAATAGGTATCCTTCAGAGATTTTGTCTCAAATGGTGGTCGTCCTACCAATAATGTGTACATAACACAACCCACAGACCAAATATCAGCTTCATACGAATGGCCTTTTTTATTTAGAATTTCAGGCGCAATGTAATTTGGTGTTCCACAGATGGTCTCTTTTCTCTCACCTAACATTTTAATTTAAAATAATGCTTTTGAATTTCTTTAAACAATCAAAAAAAAACCTTACCTTCATATTCAATTCTTGTGGCCAAACCAAAATCTCCTATTTTCACCGTCATTTCCTCATTCAAAAATAGGTTTCCCAATTTAATGTCACGATGGATAATCTTGAGATCATGTAGATATTTCAGTCCTTGCAATATTTGATGAATATAGTAACGACATTCAAAGTCTGTTATTGTCTTTCTGCGTTTATGAAGCTCCATCATAGACTAAAATAATAAAAACCAGTGATAAGCGCAGATAAGCTTATGGTAGCTGAGATTCTTTACAGGTGACCTCGAAATGCGTGCAACTCGGGGTGCTTGCAACCCGGAATGCATGAAAATTCGATTGTGAGTTGAATTTTGAGGGTAAAGAATCGCGTCGAGTATACTGTTCTCGGCAGATGAAATGGATGAAATTGGCTGGACGCGATTCTTTCATCGAAATCCCTTTATAAATACAGAAAATGCAGTCCGGTCAAGACAATTTTGATTATAGCTCGAGTCAGGGAATATCAAGGGAGGAGTGCGACCCACCGTTGGAAAGGCCTCGACCCCAGCTACAACATATTAAAGTTTAAAGAAAAAGCATCGTCTAGTTTTCGAAATATTCGAAATCGAAAATCGATTTTTCGATTAATCGGACCTTCGATTAAATCGGAGAAAATTGGGGTGTCACAAGGGTTGTAGTGCTCCACGAGAGCTTTCCAAAACACCAATTTTTTTTGCATTCCGATAATTAGAACGGGAGATATGACCATTCAAAAATTCAATTTTTGACCCCCTCTAGCTCAGGTCAGGGGGGTCGGAGGGAGTGAAGTTTGGTATCGATCGAAAGCTCTTAGGCCCAGCTATAACATACTAGAATTTGAGATCAATCGATGCCATAGGGGCTGAGTTATCGAAAAAAACAAAATTAGGGGGCGTTCCAAAATGGCGGAAGGGGGGGTGGATTTGACATCATCAACTTCTAGCGGCCCAATGACTTTTAACCTTTGCCGAAAACCGCTTGTCGATATCTCTTTCCGTTCTCTCTTCAGAAGTCGAAAAACGAGACGGGACGGGACGGGACGGGACGGGACGGGACGGGACGGGACGGGACGGGACGGGACGGGACGGGACGGGACGGGACGGGACGGGACGGGACGGGACGGGACGGGACGGGACGGGACGGGACGGGACGGGACGGGACGGGACGGGACGGGACGGGACGGGACGGGACGGGACGGGACGGGACGGGACGGGACGGGACGGGACGGGACGGGACGGGACGGGACGGGACGGGACGGGACGGGACGGGACGGGACGGGACGGGACGGGACGGGACGGGACGGGACGGGATGCATGTTATATTGCATGTCCAATATTGCATGTCCAATATTGCATGTCCAATATTGCATGTCCAATATTGCATGTTGGAAAAAGTGCAAATATTCTCAAAAAAAAAAAAAAAAAAAAAACATAAAATCCACTATTCTCAACTCACCCTTCTCTGACATAATTCCAGGACGATATAAATATTGATCTTATCATCAAAGAAACTGTGAAATTGGACAACATTCTTGTGGCACAGAGATCTATGAATAGATATTTCTTGAGTCATTTTTTCCTTTTGACTGTCCTTTACCATCAAGGTCTTCGACACAACTTTGCCTGCATATGCTTTCTTGGTGGAAACGTCGATAATTTCATAGCACTTTGCAAATCCTCCCTAAAAGAAAAATATTTTCCATTAATTCTATGAAATAAAATGAAAACTTTTTACGTGTGATTGCAAACGATCGACATTTTCGGTTTCTTTCATGTTTAAGACGAAGATTTTTAAGAAATGACTAAAAATATTTAATATTTAATTCGAATTAAAAGCAAGCTAATTGGGGATGGTATCAATCTTGAGTCGTAGTAAAACCTCAATCTCTTGCTCACTTTTTAAGATTACCAACTGCACTAACAATAAGAACTCTACCACTATCCCTCACATATACATTTCTAATAAGCTTAATATTCTTTCAATTTTCTACGTCTAAGCGTTTCTAGATGTATGAAAATCATTTGATCATGATCAGACGGGATTGCAAGTCTTCCAAATCAAAAATTAAGGTTTTTAAATCTGTTTTCTCTGTGAAAGTATTTTAATGAAATACTTTTCCATTCTTTTACTCAGCTAATTTGGCTAATTTTAAGAATTTCCTCGATCTAAATTGAAATAGTATCATGATGAATTATTGAGAATACTTCATCATAATACGATAAGACACCGATATGCAACTTGAAAATTTTACTTACATATTTGATATATTGAAGCTAATAAAATAAAAGCGTGTTTTACAATTTATTAAGATACTTTTACATGCAAAGTAAAAATAAAAGAAATTGACAAGGAACGGGACTTAAGACCTTGAAAGCCTGCAAGTAATTTTTGCAGGCATAGGCATATTATTATCTTTGGAGATTATATATTTGATCTTTGTAAATTTTATATAGAATTAATTAAAGGCATTGTAAAATACATTTTATCAATTTTATAAACCACGAGGACGCTTTTTGACATACCTTTCCAAAATATCTTGCTCGCTGATATTTGGTTTTCGTGGAGGCATCATACAATTCCAGAGGAATATCATCAGCCGTACTGCTTTCAATTTTCCTGGGCGCAACAGACATTTTCGTCACAAAACAATTAGCTCAATTTACTAAGGGACTCAACAACAAAAGTTTGCGTATAAAATAATCGACAAAATAAACTTATTTATATGAAAAATGGCACACAAGCCGGCAATGATTTCCGTCTCTTCTACTAAGAACTGTATTTTAAAAATGTCGCTGCACTCTGGAGTCCTTCGTTTTGTCTCGCTCTTTTGCAGGTTACTAATTTATTGCCTTTTCTTTTTCACAGATGCCAGATGACGACTCGTCTAAAAACGGCAAATTCGACAAAACAGTTTAAACAATTTTAAAGGAAAGACAAAATTTTATTGTGATTACTTTAACTCGATTATAACAATTATAAATTTAGTTAGAAATTGAATTGACACAAGACAAAAATCGAAATATTATACTGAAAATTACAATCTCGTCTAAAAACGGCCGATGGAAGAGTGTATATAGTGTAATATGTCCGTCTCGTTTTGTTCTTTTTGTCCTCTCATTCATTCTCTCACTTTGTCAAAAAATAGGGTGACTGTCAGTTCGATCGCGCCGTCCATGCTTTGACGTTTTAATTGTGCAGTGAAAAAAATGGCTGGTAATTTTTGGCAGAGTTCTCACAATCAGCAATGGATTCTGGACAAGCAGGACCTTATACGGGAGAGACAGTATGACTTGCAGATCCTGACAGAAGATGAGTATCAGAAAATATTCATCTTCTTTTCGAATCTCATACAAATCTTGGGCGAAACGCTAAAGATACGACAGCAGGTTATTGCCACGGCGACTGTATATTTTAAGAGATTTTATGCAAGAAATTCCCTAAAATGCATTGATCCGTTGTTACTGGCCCCAACCTGCATCTTCTTGGCATCAAAAGTGGAAGAATTTGGTGTAATTTCCAATTCTCGACTCATTTCAACATGCCAAACAGTTGTGAAAAACAAGTTCAGTTTTGCATATCACCAAGAGTTCCCGTATCGAACAAATCACATCCTTGAGTGTGAATTTTATCTGTTGGAAAACTTGGATTGCTGCCTGATTGTCTACCAACCTTATCGACCTCTTCTGCAACTTATTCAGGACATTGGACAAGAAGAACAATTGCTAACACTCACTTGGCGGATCATCAATGATTCTTTGCGTACTGATGTCAGTCTTCTCTACCCACCCTATCAGGTTAATTAATCAATTTTAGAGGAAATCATTTAGCGAAAATACTCAATTTTGTTCCTGATTTTACAGATTGCAATTGGATGCCTTCAAATTGCTTGCGTGATTCTTCAGAAGGAGCTGAAAGTATGGTTTGCTGAACTCAATGTGAACATGGACAAGGTGCAAGAGATTGCTCGAATTATAGTTAATTTATTTGAGCTGTGGAAGAGCTATGACGAAAAAAAGGAGATACAAGAACTGCTGAATAAGATGCCAAAACCAAAACCTCCACCACAGAGATAAGATATGAATTTAGATTTTGTATTATTTTTTAGTAATTTCAATATTGAATGATACAAATGAAATGCATTAGAGAAATTTACTTGATCCAGCTGAAAATCTAGTATCTAGGAGCTGTGATTTCTTAATTGCTGCATTCTTTCTAGTTTCATCAAATTTATTTACAGCAAGATCCACTTCCCGGCTAAAGGGACGCCTCTCTTTTTTTTTGTCTTTCTGTAAATTAAAAAAAAAGTTTTCAATTTGAAACCAATTCTATTTATATAATTTTACCAATTTTACCTTTTTCTTCTTTTTTAATTTATCTTGATGAATTTCAAGTAAAGATTTATCTCTTTTGTGTTCCTTGTCATACTTTTTCTTAAGTTTTTCCATTGCCTTGTCACGTTCTTTTAATAATTTTTGTTCGAATGTAGTTCTATCGGAAGCATCATTTTTCCCTTTAGATTTTTCCTTCTCCAACCTAGACTGCGGAGTGTCCGTCCATGAAGATCTAATGAAAAAGATGATTTTACAACTAATTTGACATTTTTTTAATAGTAATATACCTATGGGAAAAATCAGGTCCTTCCGTTTGTCTAAATTGTCTTGGTCTTAATCCCAAATCTCCAACTTTGCGAACTTCTGGAAGTTCAGTCATCCACTCTTCCCGAGTTTTAAAATTCTGTTTGGAGCTTTCTTTACTTCCTTCCATTCCACTCAACCTAATTTCCAGAGCACGTTCTTCCAGTTCCAATTGTGCCTGGGATTTAGGTTCTTGTCCTGGAGGTAAAGGTCCAACATCCGCGATATCTTTTTCTTCGTCGTCTGAGGAATTTTCACTACTCTCTACATCTACTAGGGCTGGTTTAAAGTTTGTTGGCATACAGGGACCAATTATTTTGCTCCCTCCTGAAGTATTATTTGATGAAGATTGGAGCAAATGAGGAGGTAATGCTGGACCAAAAGTCATATCATCGTCATCCATAATTAGGGGTCTAAAAGAGAATGAAGAGAAGAAAACAAAACTAATGAATATTGAATTTTTGTATTTTTTCCTAGTTCATACACTATTTTACGTTGTTTTCCTTACAATTCTATTTTTTAAAAGTCTTTAGTGCTTTTGCATAACTATATTTTAGGGACTTGATAAATCCAGCAGTGGGAATATTTTTGATTGACTGAAGAGCACTGGAACGAAAAACTCTCATGCGAAGAATGTGTCTTAACTGTACTCTATAATCTTTTAATTCATTGGTAAGATTATCAACTGGATAAATGAAAGGAATTGATTTTAATTGCTCAAATACAATTTCCCGGGATTTCTCCTGAATATATTGACCACCGAAATCGTGTGGATATTGCAGTGTAAGTCGCCTCTGTTCAATTAAAGGCTTATATAACCTGAAGAAGGATTCCAACTGTGGTTTCACAATATTATTAACTTTATTGGGATTTTCCCCAAAAATCATTCTAAAATCTCCAGAGTAACTCAATTCAGCGATCGTATAGAATAATTCTAAATTTGAAAATTTTTCCGGGAGCAAGAGGAGAGCTACTGTAAGGGCAGTTTCTAGATTTTTATCAAGGGCCTTCTTTAATGTCTCATCGGGCTCTTGTATGAATTGGACGGGCTTATGCAGACGACCAGATAGGTACAAATAGGTCCATTGTGTGGCATCTTCTATCAAATCAGACTTCCGGGTGACACTGTACTTTATCGTGACATTCTCGTCCTTCACAGGGATCAGTGTATTGCAATACACATTTGCGGGAATCGATATTTGATATTTGGTTATAGCCCATGCTCCAAATATGCCAAGTCCAGAATAATCATGAGGATTTTTTTCAATGTTCTTCCGATGCCATTCCATCATTTTATCATCTTCAACGCAAAGCACCAAATCAACAATATTGTCTCTGAGGTGCTTCTTTTCATATCCAATTTGTGATTTTACACCAGATCCGTAGGCAAAACTGAAACACATAGTTTTGGGGAATCTTGTCACAATTTTCCTGCAGAGATCAAGTCCAGCAGAGCCCATAATTTCTGTTTTTTTTATTAAAACTAAAATGACTTATGTGGGTAACCTATAAATATTTTTTATGTCATCACAGGACGTCAGACTTATTAAAATTAAATCATCATAGGAGAAAATTACCTTTTATTTTGCAGTTGTAAAACAAAGCTAATCGTAATTTATAAAACTTTCGTTTTATTGATTATCCTGTCCAAGTCTTCACCACAATGCAGTTACTTCACTCTGTTCTTCTTCTTCTTCTTTATTTTACTTTTACACCTCACTGTTGTAAAATCGGCAAATTGAAAATTGACCGAAACTTGACAGCACTGCCAAAAAATCCACATGCACTTGCGGGAAATGTGAAAAACACAATTTTTCGAACATTTCATGGCAACACTATATGTCATGATAGAGTGAGGCGGCACACGACGGGACGGTATAACGTAACGTAACACCACAAAAGTACGCAGTCAGTCAGAACAGAACAAAGGCTATATAGAAGCAAATAGGAAAGAAACAGTGTAAAGAAATTTTAAAATGGACAACATCGCTAGGACGCACGAAGGTAAAACAAATTAAATCTTACTATTTACTGTTTTCTTAAAAAAATAACACAATCTGCGAATCTGTATAGAATAGATGTTTAAACGTTTTAGAAAGTATTATGTATGGGGGACTTCATGATGAATTTCAACATGGACATTATTGATTTTGACGTTTTACTTAACACTCGCTTGAAAGCTTATTTTTGTATATTTTACAGCCATAGAGGCCCAGATCAAAGAAATTCAGACAAAGAAAAAGGAAGTTATCCAATCAAATGAGAAAGGAATTGGCTTATTAAAAAGCGGATCATATTATGATACAGAATTGTATGATGCTGATGGAGGAGACAGAAATAGCAAATTTGAAGGATATGTTACTTCCATTGCTCCTAATGATGATGCGGATGAAGAAGATGATATTGGACCACCGTTGACGTCGAATAATAAACGCACTATGTATTCGTCTACTCAAGCAATGAAAGAAATAATACAGGTATGTATTTTCACTGACATTTTGTCAGAAACATTTATTTATTTATTTATTTTTTAGAATGAAGGAGATTTTGATCCATTTTCGGAGCATAGAAGACAAACAATAGCCGAGAAGGAAGATGAATACAGACAAAAAAGACGGCGCTTGGTTATATCCCCTGAAAGAGTGGATCCTTTTGCTGATGGTAAAAAATCTTTGAATTGTTTTTAAATTAATTATGATTTTTGTTCTCTATGTTTTAGGAAATATTTTATATCAGTCGTTAGGAAATTATGACAAAATAAGAGATTTGGATCTTTTCCTACTTATTAAAAGCGTTTCTGAACACTTAATGAAGACTTGTATCTAGAATAGAGGATGCCAAATTTCTAATTAAAATTTCCTGATAGAAATATTTTTTAACAAGAAAAGAAGAAAAAATAGTTCTATTTATTATGCGTGAAAGTGTGAATGATTTTTTGCAGAAAGTATTAATGAGAATTTCACAAGAAAAAATCAAAAATGTATAATGCGTTCGTCTTAAATTTCAACTTTTATATTTTCAGGTGGAAAGACACCAGATGTGGGATCACGTACTTTCACCGAAATTATGCGGGAGCAAATGCTTAAAGGAGAAGAGTCAGAGGTAAAATAAATCATGTGATATTTAATGTTTTTCCTTGATATTTAATGATATTGAATATTTGATATTAAATACTTGATATATTTGATATTGAATACTTGATATTTAATGTTTTAATCTTTTTTTAATTTGTCATAGCTTCGTAAAAAGATTCTGGAAAAAGTAAAGGATGGTACACTAAAGGTCAGCAATGGTGAATCTCAGAAAGTTGAATCACGAAAGCGTGGACGCTGGGATCAAACAATTGAGAACTTTGTTCCAGCAAAAAAATCTCTTCCGGGAGCCGCTACACCTACATGGGGCGAAGATGTAAGAGTTATTACATTTTTATTGTTTTTTTTTAATAATTTTAAAAATAATACCTTCAAATCGCACTTAACGATATGGATCGAGAAAACTCGCAACTTTGTTTTCATAAAGATATTTATTCATTTTAGTTTTTTAACACTAAACTTACAGAGCCCGGTCAATTTAACCTTTAGAACATATTTCTAATATTTACATAAACTTAAACGTTCAAATGCCACTTTCAAATGCATAGGGGGAACTGGGGTAGTTGTAAACACTGATTTTTTTCATTAATTTTAAGACTGCAGAGGATAAAACCCATAAGCATTCATAGATACCATGGTGATGTATGTCCACAGATGAATTGGTCAATAAAATCCTAATACTTTAAAAATAAAAATCATTTTTCCCGAAAATGTTGATATTTCGATTATTTTGGTCATTTGGATTTCCACCTGGAAATTAAAAACTGTGTAAAATAATCGAAATGTAGCAATACCAATTCTTTCCTACATCTTTTACGATTATATTTATGCATTTACTAGAGAAATTGAGATTCACATTATTTCAAAAGAATTAATAATTGGTCAGAAAACAGCATTTGGGGTAGATGTAAACAGGCAATTTCAATTTCACAAAATGAATAGGTAAAAGAGCGGGAAATTGACCTTCATGCGAAATATCTATAATTCATAGATTACGAAAAAAATTGGTGGCACTGTGTTCAATAAAAAGTCACATGATGTCAAAATATGGGGAAACTCCACTGAAAAATGTCTTTGATATGCATGCTTTTACTTTTTTTGCTATTTTAATTATTCTTTGTAAAAGGTGTCGTGATTTTTTGAAAAATATGCAGTCTTTATATATCTCTTAAGTAATTAAAATAATCGAAAGTGGTACAAAGTTAATTTCAAGGGTGGAAAAAAGGGTGTTTACATCCTCCCCAGAAAGTGTTTACTTCTACCCCAGGTATTTTGTGAAAAGAGAAAAATGCACAGTGAAACAAATTTTATTTTTATGGAAAACTCAATTATTTTCCAGCATCCGCATTACCTTCTATGTATTGCCTATACCCAAGGGTAAAACATTAGCTAAGAAAGATTTTCCAAAAAATTACGGTGTCCTTGGAAAATCACCTCAAATTCGCATCTATCGAAAATGGTTACATGTGCCCCAGTCTCCCCTAATTTTTCTCAATATGTCCAACAAATTCATGTTAATGTTCAACATTTTTTTTTTTAATTTTTAATATATACATATATTAAATATTTGCAAAATGATTCAATTATTTTAGCCGTCACTGTATATATATATATATTTATAATATAATTTATTATGTATATATATATATATATATATATATATATATATATATATACAGGGGCGTAGGAACGAAATTTGCTCACGGGGGGGGGGGCAAAATTTTTTTTTTACTTTTCAAATTCTTGAAAATATACTCATTCATAATGGCCTCTACACACCAGATATATTTATGTCCATATTAAAGACTTTTTCCTACACAAGCGCAGGGAATTTGCTCCAATATGAACATAAATTTCTCTAGTGTGTAGAGGCCATAAGGTAAATTAGAAGATCAAAAGTGGTCTATATTTTTTTATTGTTTAAATCGATAGATAAACTATCTTAGAATATATCATAAATATTTTAGAAGCTTATTCGAAGTACTTTCGAAATAACAGAGCCGAAAGCAAATGAGCGCCGCGCCGATCAGAATAGCATGCACTCCAGGGCACATTCAAAAATTTGAGGCGTGTTTTCTCCACTTTTCATTTTTAAAATTTTGTCGAATTTGCGGGAAAGATAAAGAAAAACCTTATAGACCAAATGAAATGAATAAAAGCTTATTCTCTTCAGCATTGAATTCTCTTCTAGTTGAACTAAAGGAATTTATGGAAATTTATTTTTAATTTTTTTTTAGAGCATGTGAAAGTCAAAATTTTGTCCCAAAGATATATCTTTTTTTCAAAAACCTTGAAAAAAAGTTCCGATTTAACGATTTTCTTTAAGTTTTCTTATTTTAATTATGAAATAGACTAATGGAAATTGATTTTTTTCTCACTCGATAAAAATTACGAACTGCAGATCTTCCTGAAGTAACGGAGTAGTGCAACGAGGCACTGAAGAAAAATTCAAGAATCTTGACCATCTCGACCGTTTCCTTCTCCTCCAAAGAAAAAATCCGAAAAACAGCTAAGTTTTGACTTTCTAATTGCTGACACTCCCCACCTAACTGACAAGGCATTAGGGGGGAGTCTAAATTAGGAGACCAAAAATTAACTATTTTCGTTTTTGGTTTTACGCGATTTTTCACACGAGAAGGATCAAGTCTTTATTTTTCTCGAAAAAAATTACATAATAACTGTCTAAAGTATACTTCACTAGAGCGTTTTGTCGCAGCACTCCCTAATTAACGTTAAATGTGTATCTGTTCATCTGTTCTTATATGAAGAAAAATTGAAATAATTTTCGATTTTCATAAATTTGTTTCATATTTAAACCAAGAAAAACCAGAAAAAATCTTGAAATCACGTGCTTCAAAATTTTTATGTTTGCTCAAGTGCATGCAGATTTACTCGACAGTCGTTGGCTTTCGTCTCTATATTTTCGAAAATACAATAATTTTTATTAGACATAAGTTTTCAAAAATCGTTTTTAATAAAAAAAAAAACAACGAAACCAAGAGGCTTCGTAAATATTTAAAAGTTGATCCTGGTTTCAAATTACAAAAATGTGTTTTTCTTGATTTTTTATTGTACTACTCAAAGTTATAATCTATTGATGAATATTGTATAGGGTAAATTAAGCTAATTCAAAACATGCTCCAAATGGAAATTTTTCGCTACTCTAAATGGAAGCGTCATTTTTTCATGATAAATACAGTACTAAATTATTATATTTATATATTTTCTATAACACAGTTTTATTATTTAGTTAATTTTGCTCCAAATAAAGCGAAAATCCATTCATATTCACAAATTTTAATTTGTTAATTTCTCAGAAAAATTAAAAGTGTACTTTTTCACCATCGAATATTTCATCGATCGACCGGATCGACCATGTTTTCCAATGAAAAACACAATGAGGTGACTGTTTTTTATTCGTCTTGTTTAACATTTATGTAATACTTCAGGCTAATTTTAGTTAAATTAAGTGCTAATCTTTACTGTTAATGGTACGTGAAGTATTCCAAATGAAATAATTACCTATTTCGTGAACAAAAAAGGTTTTTCTGAAGTGTCTGCAAATGCTTCAATAGGAAACCCCGGAAATACGATTTCTTTGGAGAAATTTTCTTATTGTTTTAGATGGGAAAGGAGAAAAAGCCAATAATAAGAACAAATCCTGCACTCAAGAGCAACTCAACAAGGTTTTGGAGGCCTTTCGTCGCGGTTTAACTTACACTGTTTGTCTCCAATTAGAAACTTTCCCTTTGTCTCCATATGGATTAATTTGTTTCCAATAGAAGCATTTCACGCTCGTGTATTTTTCTTGTATTTAAGAAATTTTCAAATTATATCTAAAGAATTTTCACAGTAACATTCTAGAAGAGTCAAGGAGCAAATTTATGTAGTTCTCTTCGGAAAAAAATAAACTTAAAATGTTGAATCTTCTGTCAAAGTTAAAGCGTCTGGAAATGGTTTTGAATTAGGACATTTACCCTAGAGCTTTGATTTACATTTTAAAAATATATATAAAATTTTTTTAAGAGTAAATAGATGCGGAAATTATAATATTTGATTGTTGCTATGATGAAGAAAAATACTTGACAGATCGAGTTGCTCCGAAAATATTAAATATTATCAATTTTTTTATTAGATATGAACTAAAATATTAAATAAAAATTACCATTTTAATTGATTAAAAAAAATCAATTTTCATTCAAAAATTTTGTCGTGAAATAGTAAAACAATACGCTTTTTTACTTTATCATTTATTAAATATTTCTTTGAATGGTTTTGAAAGAAAATCGATCAGCCAAAAAACTGTTTCTTAAGGTATCTACACTGGCAGTAATTTTTGTCAAAAATTGTTTTAATTTAAAGAAATTGACGGTATTTCCTCCAGGAAGAAATGTACAAAAAATCTGTTAAGAGAACAACTTTCGACGAAAATTGCTCCTTATAAACTCTAAACATTTCTTGCCTTAAAAAAATGCGTTTTTGAAGGAAAGTGCCTGCAGTGCTGTAGATAGAAACGTAAAAATTCTGTCAAAAATGCGATTTTTGACGAAAATTGCTCCCAATAATGTGTAGAGGCCTTTACATTTAAAAGACGTCTTTAATCACAGAAGCAAATTTTAAAAGTTTTGTTTTGGATATATTTTACAAAGAAGCTCTCGAATTCATAAACTTATAATTTTTATTAATATATTGATTTGGAACTTGAAAAATAGTATATTTTTATAAATCAATACATGAATAACAAATAACTATAGTACGTTTTTCTAAAGTTTTGATTTTGCAGAAGAACAATGGACAATTTTAGCAAATTTTGAAACAAAGATTGGCCTTCTCAGGGGGGGGGGGGGGGCAGAGGAAGGTTAGGGGGGGGCAATGTACCCCTGCCCCTCCCCGTTGTTACGCCCCTATAATATATATATATATATATATATATATATATATATATATATATATATATATATATATATGTGCTCTCCTATAGAAAACTCCTGGTGATCATCGATGGGACGAAACTCCTGGTCACAAAGGTAGTGAGACACCTGGGGCCACTCCTGGTCAGAGTACTCGAATTTGGGATGCTACACACCGGCTCATGCGACACCAGGACGTACTGAAACTCCTGCTCATGAAAAATCTACTCGACGTAATCGTTGGGACGAGACGCCTAAAACAGAACGCGAAACACCCGGACACAACAGTGGATGGGCAGAAACACCACGAGGCCGATCGCACAGGTCAAGATTTAATTAATGAAACCGCGACACCAGGTACAGCCAGCAAAAGACGTTCCCGTTGGGATGAAACACCATCAAATGCTACACCATTGCTACAGTCAACTACAATGACACCAAGTATGACACCTAATATGACTCCCCATGCTACACCTGGTCATGCTACACCACTTCTAACACCTGGAGGTTCAACACCAGTAGGACATAAAGCTATGGCAATGGCTACTCCAACACCTGGACATTTGGCTGCAATGACTCCTGAGCAATTACAGGCTTATCGCTGGGAAAAAGAGATTGATGAAAGAAATCGTCCTATAACAGATGAAGAACTTGATGCAATGTTTCCACCGGGCTACAAGGTCCTACCACCCACCAGCTGGGTATATTCCATTGCGTACACCTGCTAGAAAGTTGAGTGCAACACCAACACCCATCACAGGGACTCCTCAAGGATTCTTTATTCAAGTTGAGGATAAGTCTGCTAAATTTATTGATAATCAACCAAAAGGAAACTTGCCTTTTATGAAGCCCGAAGATGCTCAATATTTTGATAAATTGCTTGTCGAGGTTGATGAAGAGTCCCTTAGTCCAGAGGAACAGAAGGAGCGAAAGATAATGAAGTTGTTGCTGAAAATAAAAAATGGAACTCCTCCAATGAGAAGGCTGCCTTAAGGCAAATTACAGACAAAGCAAGAGAATTTGGAGCTGGACCACTATTCAATCAGATTCTTCCACTTCTCATGAGTCCAACACTAGAAGATCAAGAGCGTCATTTGCTTGTTAAGGTTATTGATAGAATTCTCTACAAATTAGATGATTTGGTGCGTCCTTATGTACACAAAATTTTAGTTGTCATTGAACCACTTCTCATTGATGAAGATTACTATGCACGTGTTGAGGGAAGAGAAATTATCTCCAATTTAGCAAAAGCTGCCGGATTGGCTACAATGATTTCAACAATGAGACCAGACATTGATAATATAGATGAATATGTACGAAATACCACCGCTAGAGCTTTTGCTGTAGTTGCATCAGCACTCGGGATACCTTCACTTTTACCTTTTCTGAAAGCAGTTTGTAAAAGTAAAAAATCCTGGCAAGCGCGTCACACGGGAATTAAAATTGTCCAACAAATTGCAATTCTTATGGGTTGTGCCATTTTGCCACATCTCAAATCACTCGTAGAAATTATTGAGCATGGATTGGTGGATGAACAACAAAAAGTTCGAACAATCACTGCATTGGCAATTGCTGCTCTTGCTGAAGCTGCTACACCATATGGCATTGAATCTTTTGATTCTGTACTTAAACCCCTTTGGAAGGGTATACGAACTCATCGAGGAAAAGGTCTTGCGGCTTTTTTGAAAGCTATTGGATACCTAATTCCTTTGATGGACGCTGAATATGCAAATTACTACACACGAGAAGTGATGCTGATTCTCATTCGTGAGTTCCAATCTCCTGACGAAGAAATGAAGAAAATTGTTCTCAAGGTTGTAAAACAGTGCTGTGCGACTGATGGTGTGGAAGCACAGTACATAAAGGATGAGATATTACCGCACTTTTTTCAAGCACTTTTGGAATCATCGTATGGCTTTGGATCGTCGCAATTATCGTCAATTAGTTGACACAACTGTAGAAATAGCTAATAAAGTGGGTGCCTCTGAGATAATTAATAGGGTTGTAGATGATTTAAAGGACGAAAATGAACAATACCGCAAAATGGTTATGGAGACAATTGAAAAAATTATGGGAAAATCTCGGTGCAGCAGATATTGATTCACGCTTAGAGGAACAACTTATTGATGGTATACTCTATGCGTTCCAGGAACAAACAACTGAAGATGTTGTAATGCTCAATGGTTTTGGTACTATTGTCAATCAATTGGCCAAACGAGTAAAACCGTATCTGCCACAAATTTGTGGTACCATTCTGTGGCGTCTTAATAATAAATCTGCAAAAGTTCGTCAGCAGGCGGCTGATTTGATATCTCGCATTGCTGTAGTTATGAAGACGTGTCAGGAGGAAAAACTTATGGGGCACTTAGGTGTCGTTTTGTATGAATATTTGGGAGAAGAATATCCAGAAGTGCTGGGATCTATATTGGGCGCTCTTAAGGCAATCGTCAATGTTATTGGAATGACAAAAATGACACCTCCTATCAAAGATCTATTACCTAGATTGACGCCCATCCTCAAGAATCGACATGAGAAAGTACAAGAGAATTGTATAGATCTAGTGGGAAGGATTGCTGATCGTGGTCCTGAGTATGTCTCAGCACGTGAATGGATGAGAATATGTTTTGAACTTCTGGAATTGCTGAAGGCACACAAAAAAGCCATTAGAAGGGCAACAGTAAATACATTTGGATATATCGCCAAAGCCATAGGACCACATGATGTGCTAGCAACTCTTTTAAACAACTTAAAAGTCCAAGAACGCCAAAATCGTGTGTGCACAACTGTTGCTATAGCAATTGTTGCAGAAACTTGTCGTCCATTCACTGTTTTGCCAGCTCTTATGAATGAATATCGAGTGCCCGAATTAAATGTGCAAAATGGCGTTCTTAAATCCCTATCTTCTTATTTGAGTACATTGGTGAAATGGGAAAGGATTACATTTATGCTGTGTGTCCATTATTAGAAGACGCTCTCATGGATAGAGATCTCGTTCATCGCCAGACAGCTTGTGCTGCTATTAAGCATATGGCCCTTGGAGTTTACGGATTTGGGTGTGAAGATGCTCTTGTGCACTTACTCAATTATGTATGGCCAAATATTTTGAAACTTCACCACATCTTGTCCAGGCTTTCATGGATGCTGTTGAAGGACTGCGCGTTGCTCTTGGACCAATAAAAATTCTGCAATACACACTTCAGGTAAACAAAAAATTTATTAAATTATACTTAGCTATATAGCGTTTATCGACTGCTCCATTCTATACTATTCTAAGTTGACTTAGAATTATATTACTCCGAGATATATATTGTTTTTGACCCTTGCGATTGAGGAAATGCAATGTTAGTATGTCTATTTAGTAAGTTAAAAATTCAAATAAAAAAGTCGATAATAAAAATTATTAGTCTTGCGTAATATATCAATGTTGAGCATTTGAAGAAATAATATTCTGGTGTTACATAACTAAACTGAGTTGTTTTGCAGAATAAACAGACCCATCTAATCAGTTTTATTATGTCTTCGCTTGATCCGAAAGACAACAGGTCAAAGAATATATTTTTAACTTTAAATGGGGTAAAATATGTGTCGCTAAGGTTTTTTTTTTGATAAAAAATTTATTTGTATGTGAATTTAGAATGTTTATACAGTAGAGTCTCGCTATAGGCCATCGCTCTATAGTCCACAATTTATTAATGCCAAGCGCACAATAATTTTTGTTTGTAAACATGTTTTCAAAATTTCCCATGAGAATGAGCGAGATGACTAGATCTAGATCTCACTCATTCTCATTGAAATGTCAAAAACATGTTTACTAAACAAAAGTTATTGTGCGTTGGGATTTCAAAACACTGATTTTATGTTAGGTTATGTTTTTTTAGTATGCGACATGCATAGGGGAAAGTTGTTCATTTCGAATAAAATTTTCATTTTCCTAAGAGACTTATACATATTAAAATATTAGTTAGGATAATTATGTGATAATTGTTATAAGTAAAAGAAAATTGCATTATTCGAAGGCATGTTCGAAGGGAGGAGTATAATTATTTTAATATTTTTGGCAAACTTTATTAAGTAGTTGTGATAATTGTGATCCACAATGAAGAGAGCAAGGACAAGTACCACAATCGCAAAGAAAGTGGAAGCCGTCGAGCAATTTCAATACTAAAAATCGTTGATAATTTTAAAAAAATTACATGGACTATATAGTGCGACCCAAGTGTCAAATTTGAAACCAAATATGGACTATAGCGAACTACTATATATATATATATGTATGTATATATACATATAATATATATATATATATATATATATATATATATATGTATATATACATATGTATATATATATATGTATATACATATATATATATACATATATATATATATATATATATATATATATATATATATAACTTTTTAATTAATAATTATATTACTTTTTTTTTAGGGCCTCTTTCATCCAGCTAGAAAAGTACGCGAGGTTTACTGGAAAATTTATAATTCCCTATATATTGGTGGACAAGATGCTCTAGTTGCTGGCTATCCCAGAATATCTAATGATCCAAAAAATCAATTCGCCCGGTATGATTTGGATTATTGTCTATAATTCATACATTACAACAGTGCAGTTAAATGGAGATCTCCGCTAATATGTGAAAAAATTTTAAATATTTTATCACTTTAAATAATAATATATACTGAGAATTATTATCTTTCTAAAACAATAAAATGAAAGAATGTGGATGTGTGTATGTATATTCTTTTTTATTAAAGTTTAGTTCACATGCAGATTGGTATTACCCATAAAAATTACAAAGTTTCAAGCTGTTCTTACACCCTTTACGTTAGCATCACCTTTTTGCAAAGCTGATAGAAGTTTTAACTGCTTTACTCGCAATTTACTCCATATGAAATAGTTGTTTATTCCCAAAATTTGAGCAGCGTGAAGAGCAGCTGCTTCTGGGTAAATTACAGTTGAACATCCAAGACCTGAAGGTACATTTAGACTAGACCAAATGTCCAGATTTACATTAGCATAATCAACAGGCGGACAATTAATAACAGGGTAAGTTGTATTTCCAGATAAAACGGGTCCTAACCCATTTGAACGTCCAGCCACGGTAATGAAAACAAGCTTTCCAAGACTTCCTTCATACTCTGCCACAATATCAAGTGTTGTGCGAGTTCCCTTGTGAGCTGATGAAACACGAAGTTCCACATTTAAGCCATATTCCTGACAGTACTTGCCTATCTTTTCGCAATGTACCAGATCAGAGGCACTTCCCATGAGAATCACAACAAGACTATCATTTTTAGGAATAATATTATCAAGTTGTTTAGACACCCATTCAAAATTGCGCTTAACTGTGTCTAAGTCTGATTGACTGACTTTTGTAAGATTCCTGTAAACTTGCTTGTCCACCATGAGACGTTTATCACCGTCTGGCCACAGACGCCAAGAGTCTGAGTCAATAACATCCGCTAAGATAATATTACCATCATCGTTGACGCCGAATTCAATTTTCATGTCGATAAGGGCACATTGTCGGGTGGCCCATGCTTTCTCGAGAATTTCGAAAACAACGATTGTATATTGACGCATGAAATCTATCTCATTTTGGCCTGTAAATATATGGAGAAGGCTGTGATTTACGAACGACAGTACTACTCGTATGGCACAATATTCAAAAATGTCTCACCTATCTTTCGCCCATTAAATTCAAAACCAGCGGCTAAAATTTGCTCTTCGCACCATTGAGGATCATGATTTGCATCATCCTTGAAGAATATCTCCTGCTTTGGTGGACAAAAACGAAAACCTTCTGGAACGCCTGGATTGCGTCTTAGAAATGAACCTGTTGCTAAACGACGACAAACCCATTCAATTGGTATCATAAAACATTTTTTGGCAATAAAGGCAGTTTCGGTAACTGTCTCCACAAAAGCCGTATTGAGTCCAGCTGCATTTAATAGCTCAAAAACTTTTCCATTAGTTTGTGTGGAGATTGCTGCTTTTCCAGCTAAATCATGTGCTTTAACCCCATCACCCGCCGTAATGCGATCTTTGCTTAATATTAAACAGTGCCCTTTCTTATTGGGCAAATCGTACACTTGCTTCGTTTTGCCTTCTATAATCAATTTTCCCAATTTGTGACCTCCAACTTGGTGTTGTATTAAATTGGATGAAATGACAAAAGGAGAAGCACGAAACCGTCATAAAAAAAATTTAGAATGTTAAAATGTCAATAAATATAAAAAAAATATAATTAAGTCAACTTACTTTCGGTGAAAGACATTTTAAATTGCTTTGAGACAGCTTGGAAAATTGCAAAATATCACTGAATTTAATCGTGTATGTAATGATATTTTATTACGAAGAGCGTAAAACGTGGTCGTTCTACGAGAGTTATACTGAAAATGTGAGAAGTGTGCTGATGGTGTGAATGAAAATGCTGCAAAACAGTTTTTTAGATGACGCGACAAGTATGGGCGGACTAAACACAGGCGGACACGGTGTCCGGGTCATCTCCACCATAATGCAGTTACCGCCTTCTGTTGTAAAATCTGCAAATTAAAAATAGATCGAAATATAAAAATAACAAAAGGATGCGGAAAATCATATTGAAAAAGAAAATGAAAAAGCACATCTGAAAAATCTTTCGTGATTTTGTGATTGAGCCTAATCACAAGTAGATTTTGATTCTCCGTCTTGGATGAAAAGGTAAATGGAACTCTATTTGCACAAAAAGTCGTTGATGTTCGAAGAATTCAAACTCAATTACGAATTTTCATACTAAATTTTCGAACATTGGAAAAATTTATCAAATATCGCACTAAAAAGCTGACAAAAAGGTTACTCGGTGATTATGGAGTGATTAAATAATGGGACAAGAACAGCAAGCGTCGTTGTTTTGCTTTTTTCCTCACAACAATGTGAAGACCGTCACATTTTGACACTTGAGCACTTCGAAATTCGAACAGGATGTACCTCATCCACCTTGCGGAATTATCAAGAAGTAAGAAAGTCTTTTTGGATCTGCAAACAGATTTTCGAAATTTTCAAGATCTACGTCTGTACGGAAAGAATAAATTTTTATTAAAATCTATGGATACTTTTACCGAGATGTGGCAAACTCTATTTGAAGCTCTCAACAAGACCTTCGTAGGACAACAAGAACGAGAATTAGAGGTGATTATGAAAATGATCAGAACTAGTTTGGTTTATGAGTCTCCGGGACTTTTTCCGGCCATAATGCTAAGCGCCGAAGACCGGGAACGTCTAGAAGCATGTAACTTCTGGTTGATACATAAGCTGTTTCACCTTCTTACAGAGGAAAGATTAATCAGGTACTTATGTACAACAATATTTTTACCTTTTTTCTATTCTAACCTCAAATTTCTTATTCATCCGGAAGATTTCGTGGAGGAATTTTTGATTTGCTCAAAGACTTTCTATCTGGATGCATTGTCAAGCAAAGATGGTTATTCAACAAATGTATCAGGATATATATTACACTTGTCAAAGAACTCATTGAGCAAAATGACGAGAAAGAATTCGTGATAAATCATTTTGAAACCACACAATTCAATTTGAGGAATATTAACTCCAATATGGCTTTTAATCCAATTAAGATTAGTAGTAAAGCCTCTACTAACAGCATTGTGGGAATTCTATTGCAAATTCTATCC
Organism: Phlebotomus papatasi; assembly: GCF_024763615.1. Classification (NCBI taxonomy): domain Eukaryota; kingdom Metazoa; phylum Arthropoda; class Insecta; order Diptera; family Psychodidae; genus Phlebotomus; species Phlebotomus papatasi. Next base: position 46,152,214 of record NC_077222.1, on the reverse strand, counting down.
AGCATTCATGACAAAATTGGTAAGAACAATCCCAAACTCGACCTCTTTAAAGACTGTAATGTTTATGTGATAAAAATCCTAAATGAGGGAGATTTGTTCACAAAGTTTTATGCATTGGAATATTTCAAGGAGGCTTTCAAATATCAAATTTCTTCTCTTGATGGTAATTTAAAAACCCAGCAATTGGCTGTGCTTATTGCTATTCAACAAATCGTCAAAAATATATCTTACTGGTGGAAAATAGAGAAGCCATCAAACTCTCATCTCTTAAATGTCGCTCAAACTCTTAAGGATTTGTGTGAAGCATATAGAGATTTAATTGAATATTACACGATGCAGGATTGTGGTGTAATCTTAAAGATTGTATTAAATATTATTAAGACTTTCCATATGCTAGATGAAACGATTTTTGAGAGATTGAAGGAATGTCGTCGTTTGTTCATTGACTACGCTAAGCAATTGAGTTCCCGGAATTCTCTTGAGTTAAACGACGAGACTGTTCAGGAGATTATCCAAATTATAAATTGGAATTACGAAGTTATTGAACTCCTGGAAAATTCAGTGATCAGTGAAGTACAGAAAACTTTTGCCGGAAACAGTATGTTAGACAAAAGCAAGATATGGAATCAGCTCATCACGATTTTGAAAACTCGGTCTCCTGATCTGCATAAGTTTCAAGAATATCTTTTACTTTTCAGCGAGATAATACGGATAGGAGTGAAGATTTCACAAAAAACATCCACTAAATGTCTTGGACAGGATATCAATGATATTGTCGATCTGTTCACAAAAACGACTGAATTGTGCGCTATATTCACCACTGAAGATATTCGTATACTTATTTATATTGCTCAAGACATAATGTCTCTTCCTGATTTCAAGGACTCTTCTGGAGATAAACAGAGTTTTATATTTGAGGTCGTCATTTGTCCACTAAATAAGATTCTTAAACGACCTTGGAAGTGTCTCCCGGCAAATTTTGTTGAAATATTACTTAAACAAAAAGCTGTGTCAAATAATCAACTCATGCTGGAATTTGTGAGCCTGAGGACCATTTTTTCCATCAGAGAAGATTTAGTCCAAGAATGGCTTCTGTTGGAAGCTCGGCAAATAGTACGAGATATTTTGGGTCAGTATCAAAGTTTACATTTGGAATCACAACAGTGCCTTTGTCCCCTCATCAACAGTGTCATAGTTCACAAATTGTTGGATATTCGGGAAGTCCAAAGCTTCATGGAAAAACTTCTTTTGGATGAAAAATTCCATATAGGCATTTCCAAAAGCCTCAAGCAATTGATCTGTATCTTGTCAGGAGAAATTTCTTCAGATATGTGTGAGAAAGGCAATTCCAAATTCACGTGTATTCTTTGCAAAGAAGAATGCGAAAGGGATTCTCTGACAACAGATGGTGACTTCCTGGATCCATTTTTTAAACTATTTTCTTCGCAAAATGAAGAAGTCCTCTTCAACATGACTGAGTGTATTAAGCCGCTCGTAGTACATTTTCCAAGAAAAATGCTTGACATCTCAACGTGGAAACCACTGATAGAGCAAAGTTTTCAGAATGTCCGGGAAAAATTTGCATACATTTTTCCTTTGCTTATGAATAACATCTATAAATACATTACTGATGTACAGCTGAGGGAGAAACTTACTCAAGAGTGTCAAACAAGCATTCTTAATGTAATACTCAAAACTGTGCGAAACATGTATAGTTACAAGAAGCAATATTCAGTTCTAATTTTGCTGGATAAATACTCAGAGTGCAAGAACTTCTCTGAAGAAACTTTTATGCAGGCCTTCAAGATGATGTTCCTGTTTATTATCAACATGGAATCAAAGCTTGTAAATGAGGCGATTCTATTAGGTAATGATATGTGTTTGAGAAGAGGGATTACTACGAGAGATATGCTCAACTGGTATGGACAGGATATATTTCGAACAATAGTATCACTGTGCGTCGGACTTTTCCTCAAACATGAGATTGGACTGTATCAATCTTTGACTCAGGTGAGTAATACCGAAAATAAATTTTCAGAATAATCTACTCAGCGCTCTATATAAGTTCTTTATGGAAAAAATATATATATCAAATTGGAAGTAATGTAGATGTAGACGATGTAGATGAAACTAACGATAGATATTATATTATATAGTCACTAAAAACATTAAATAATTTAACTTTGCAGGCTACAAAAATGTTGGGATTCATTTCAGTAAATGAATTCATATCTCAGCACTACAAGTTGATCATCGCAATGATTTTGCCTTGGTGTCTAAAGGTAAGGCATTTTCATTTCAAAGTCGTTTTTTTCTGGTTAAAAAAATATTAATCTAATAAATATTATTTCTCTTTAGGATTTAAGGTGCAAGAAACTCCTGCTTGATGTGTGTCATTACGTCCGTCATGAATTGAATGAGGTCCTTAGTATGGCATTCCTGCACATCTACACTTACCTCTTTCTTCACCAGTCTCCAGAAGTCAACAACAAATGTATCGATTATGTTATGCAAAACACCAGTCAGACTCTTTTCTGTCTTCTCCATGCTGATATAAAACGAACTATTGCAGGAGTGCTGGCATATTATCACAGGAATCCGGAATTTGTCATGCATGCCTTTCAAAATTTGCTATCGAAGGACGATGTTACTCTCAAAGAAATGGCTGATTACATTTCTACAAGATTTCTTGGTGTACTCACGACATTTGAGAGTCTTATTGTGTGCCATGAAACTGAAAAGGCCCTTAAGAAAGAGACATTGCTAAGTCTTGGAGACATTATGAGGTTTATGGGACCAGAACATGTAACGCCATGTCGTTTTAAAATACTTACTCTACTGAAGACCGCCCTCACTAATGACGATTTGAAAAATATCACAGGAAGTGTTTGGACAATATTTTTGAGGACAGTGGATGTTCAATGTTTGGGACCTCTTTTGAGCACCATTGTTGTTTCATTGGAACCATTATTGCCTTATCAACCCGAGCAAGTGAATGACATATTGCATTACTTGATTGTGGAAAATAGGACTCTTCTCAGCTCCTGTTTTGGAGATTTGTTTTTCATAGAGGAAATAAATGTTAAAAATTCAATTAAAGCTATTGTGAATTCTCAAAAGACAAATGTTCCTAAGAGCTTCGAGGAGAATTTTGACACTTTCAGAAAGCACATCAATCATGAGAATTTGGATGTAAGAACCTATGGGTTTAAGTATTTGTCGCAGCTATTCGCAGGAAGTCAAACAGCTCTCAACAAGATGGTTTTTGAGCAGACAGGCATTGATGGCACCTTGTTAGAGTGCCTAGAGTCAATTATGCACGGATGTCGACACACAGATGAGAATCTCCAACTAGAGTCTGGGATTTGTCTGGGAGAGCTGGGTGCAGTAGAACCGAGTCATTTGCCACCAAATTATGCTCCTCAAAAATCATTCGCTTTAACTATTCATTCCGATGAATTTGCCATAATGGCATTAGCAGAGCTGTGCAAAGCCTATCAGTCTCAAAAAGATTCCCATTGTGTAGATAGTTTCTCACTAGCCATCCAAGAGATTCTACAGGCTCGTGGAGTGAATCCAAAGAAAGGCAAAAAATTGGCAGTTTGGCAAGCGATACCTGAGAGGATGAGGCAATTGATGGAGCCTCTCCTTACATCATGCTATACAGGGGTATTGACTAATGTCCAAGCAAGTATTCATCCTGTTTTTGGTAGTTTAAAGTGCTCTACTATGAGAGAGTGGACATTTATTTGGGCATCAAATATGATTTACAACATTCAAAATGATTCCATCAGACATGTGCTGAATTCCCTGAGGCCAAGTCTGAAGTATGATATGCAAACATTAGCAATGTTTCTACCTTATGTTATCCTCCATGCTTTGCAGTTTTCAAATGATGAAAGCGTTGTGAGAATAACTGAAGAATTTCAGCACGTTTTCGATACTGCTGCAAAATTTTGCGAAAAGAAGAAAATCCCACATTTTGGGACTTACTCTCTGGGCGTAAGCTGTGTGTCATTCATGTCGCTAGAGGTGTTTGTTGAAAGAGAAACTAGGGAAGAAATGCAGATAAAATGCGCCAAAATGGCATTCAATCAATTGGATTTCTTGGAGATATGGCTTCAACACTTCCAGGCTGTCTATGACAAATCGACTAAAAACCCCGAGTACATGATTATTAAGAAATTTGTTGAGCAGTTCGATAAAAAAATTTTGGCCAAAGGAAACTTCAATTGTGGAGAATACGCCAGATCTTTACAATGTCTTGAGGAACACATTGCTAAAAACCCAGAAAAATTACAAGACGAATTAGCATTTCTAGCTGAAATTCACGCAGAATTGATGGATCAGGACAGTGTTGAGGGAGCTATTGGCCTGATGAATAAAAAACTTGAACTCCCAGAGCAGATAACTATTAACGCTGTCACAGGAAGAGTAGCTGATTCGGCTGTTTGCTTTGAAAAATTGATGCAAAATGGAAATACTAATCCAGGTCTTATGAACAGTCTAGTGCAGTACTATTTGACTTTGGATCAACCAGAAACGGCGCTTCTGGTATCCGAAGGATTCCTTCACCGTTTTCAGGACTTTGATGTAGACAAGTTTGCCTTGGAGTTGAGAGCTGAACCTCTTTGGCAAATGGGACGCTTTGAAGATCTCGAGAATATGATTAAGAGTTCGGAACTTGAGGAAAATAATAGTTGGGGAATACGGTGTGGATCATTATTGATCTCATATTATCGTGGAGGTGAAGATATTTTTGCCAATGAAATGAAAAAAACTCGATTGAGTATCATGAAGTCTTTAAGAAGTGCAGAAATCGAACAAAATACTTATCAGAAGGCGTATTCGGGCATTCAAAAACTCCACATGGTTACGGAGGTTGAAGGAGCATTTAAAATGATAAGGAAGATTTGTGAAGATTCATCTGAGAAAAATACTAAAGCTACATTGGATGCATTTTTTAGAGATTGGCATTTAAGAATTCGACTTTTGCAGCCATCAGTAAGAGTTTTGGAGCCTGTTCTAAGATTAAGAAGGGTTCTATTAACGCAAGGCAAAAAAATCATTATGAAAAACTGCAGGAGAAATCCGTTAGTCAAAATGGTCGTTGATAAGACAATTACAGGGGAAATTGGAAAACTATGGATGAAAAGTGCAGAATTAGCTAGAAGTGAAAGACTTTATCAGCAAGCTCAGCTTTATTTGCTAAACCTAGAAGAATTTCAAGTGAAAAACACTTTCTTGGAACAGGCAAAACTCCTTTGGTCTTGTGGCGACCAAGCCAATACATTTCAGGCCTTGGAAAAAGGTTTAAGAAAGCTACTAGAGAGTAGGAAAGTTACTACCTATGTTGATCTTCCTAAGTCCGAAAAATTGTTCTATGCTGAAGGGAAGTTTTTAATAGCAAACTACAGTGCTGAAGCCATGAATATTGAAACAGATCTTAATATAAATTACTTTAGAGATGCCATTGAGGTATTTCCGGGGTGTGAAAAAACTCTCGTGCACTATGCTCAGTTCCTGGATAAGATCTTCCACTCGCTGCCACAAGAGCAACAAGTGGGATCACGAGGAACGGATTTACTGAAAGAGATTATGTTGTACTATGGAAAATCGTTACAGTACGGCTGTAATTATCTGTTTCAATCCATGCCACGAATGTTGAGTATATGGCTAGATTACACAGCAGTGCCAGGATGTGATAAACGTGCATTGAAGGAAATGACTGATTTTGCACTGGTATTTTCAAACAATTTGCCGTCTTACATGTTTTTTACGGCTTTTTCCCAACTGGTTAGCCGAATTTGCCACCCAGCAACGGAAGTTTATCAGGTTCTGCGCACTATTCTTATTAAACTCATCTTGGATTATCCACAGCAGTCTTTATGGATGATCTTGAGCGTTCTCAAGTCGTCATATGCCAGTCGAAGTAAAAGATGCATAGAAGTGATAAATGATCAGAGGCTAAGAGATCCGATAACTTGTCGTCTTATAAGTGACTTTAATCGCCTGGCTGAGAAGTTGATAGAACTCACAAATAAGTACATTCCTGCTCATGTTAAAGATCCTACGGTGTCAAGTCTCGTGCCTCAGTTGCCACTTTTATTTAAAGATTCCAATTTTTCGAAAATTGTAATCCCTGCTCAGAAGTTTATGCAGCCAGAACTACCAAATTCCAGTGAAGCACACACTGCCACAATTACTCACAATGCTTTTCCCAGGAAAATGTTTTACATTCACAGCATAAAGAACAACATTGTAATTCTAAAGTCACTACAGAGACCCAGAAAAGTTGTACTTCTTGGAGACGATGGCTTGGAATATACTGTACTGATGAAACCGAAAGATGATCTTAGGTGAGATATTAATTTTCGCTTTGTTAAATGATCTTAGATTTATTTGATGGTAATCTTATGATTGAAAGTATCATTAAATTAATAAATCATTTTCGATCTAACTAAAATGCAGTAAATCGTAGTCACGATCAAAATGAGAGTCGCGAGAATTACTACCTACAATTTTATAAAACAACTAACTTTAAATAAATTATTCATAAAATAAATCCCAATTTTTTCTAAATATGGCCATATATATATATATATATATATATATATATATATATATATATATATAGTACTGGTTCAATACTGATTTTTTCTATCTATAATTAGTTTTTTTTTTCTAAGAATTCACACCGGATTATATATACTGCCGGCCGGGAACGTAAAATAGCCACATATATATTCGTGATCAGGAAGTGGCGAAACACATTTTGGCCAAGTTTGAGGTCGATCGGACGACATGAAATTTTGTTAGGATTATAGTAGGTGAGATTGTTAAGAATCTCACCTAATATACCCCTATTTTTTTTTTCGCCCAAAAAAAATTCCTGACCAGAGACACATGGCGTCAAAGATGGCGTCTCGCGCTTCATTCGTCAATTGAGATTTTTGGCAAATATTTCAAAATGCTCTATCTCGCGAACGGGTTGAGATTTCTTCTTACTCTTTTTTTTTATTTGAAAGATAATTTTATACTCTTTAAAACGATATACTAGTTTTCGTATTATCTGCTCAAGTTTTTTTGTAACCGTCTTTTAAATTTTTTTGAAAAAATTTAAAAATTAATTTTTCTCAAAAACCCCATTCTCAAAAATTTTCATTTTTTTACTGTTGATCAGTAACATTGAGTACTACATTCCCTGAAAAGGCGAGCTTCCACTTTTGCGCTTATTTTTTTTTTTAAATATTCAAATTTTAACAACATTTTCAAAAAAGGAAAAATACCAGTTAAACTCAAAATTTTGAGTTCAATTTTTCAGGGAATACAGTTACTCCCCAATACTTATAAACAGTTAAAAAATCAAAAATTTTCGATCTCCCGTTTTTGAAAATAATTTTTTTTTGATTTTCAAATAAAAATGCCTTTTATTGACAAAAATAAAGCTTTAAATCATATTTAATAAATGTACTAATTATGTTTTTTTCTTTAAGTTTCTCAAAAAAGATTTTTTTGAAAATTTTTGGATTTTTTTTGAAAAATTAAAAATAAAATTTTTTAATTCTAGGTTAAAAAATTCAACATTTTAGCACGTGTGTTAAATGTATCTTAAAGTTGTAAATTTGTCAATTTGTAAATTTTGAAATATTTGCCAAAAATCTCAATTGACGAATGAAGCGCGAGACGCCATCTTTGACGCCATGTGTCTCCGGCCAGGAATTTTTTTTGGGCGAAAAAAAAATAGGGGTATATTATTTTATCGTGTACTTTAACATATGTAAAATTCGAAAACATCTAAGACCACGAAAGGTACCCCTATGGTTGTCTTGAGATGGATTGGCCCATATATATATATATATATATATATTTCCAAATTATTGTTTTATTTCAGGAAAGACTTTCGTCTGATGGAATTTAATGCTGTAGTTAAACAATACTTACGACAAGATCCCGAAACACGTCAGCGGCGATTGCAAATCAGAACATACTCTGTCCTTCCGCTGAATGAAGAGTGTGGCATAATTGAATGGGTGTCTAATCTTACAACGTTACGGAGTATTCTGTTAACCCTCTATCGTCGTCGAGGAATTTTCACGGACATGAATGATATTAAGAAAATCGAAATGGCCCGAGAAAAGGAAAGCAAATCTGTAAAAAGAGAAATATTTGAAAATATTCTTTGCAAGAGGCATCCACCTATTTTGGGAGAATGGTTCAAGACAACTTTCACCACTCCGTTTAACTGGTATCAAGCTCGCAGCTCATACATCCGTACTACAGCTGTAATGTCTATTGTCGGATATATTTTGGGTCTGGGAGATCGCCATGGCGAAAATATTCTTTTTGATAATACCAATGGTGACAGTGTTCACGTAGACTTCAACTGTTTGTTCAACAAGGGAGAGTCTCTACAGGTTCCAGAAGTTGTGCCATTTAGACTGACACATAATATGGTTCACGCAATGGGCCCCCTGGGTGTTGAGGGACTCTACAGGAAATGTTGTGAAGTGACTTTACGCGTATTGCAATCACAGATGTCAACATTAATGTCTGTATTAAGGCCCTTTGTTTATGATCCCCTAGTTTCGTGGACCAAAAAAGATAAAGATAGAGCAGACGGAAAAATTGAACGCACAGATCCTCAGGCTTTAACCAATCTCAATCAAATCGAAGAAAGGCTTAAAGGATATGTGAGTATTTATTATTTACATGAAAACATATAAGTAGAAAATAAAAACTATCAAAATTGTTTAACTAACATTTGAAATTAAAACAAAATTAATTCTACAGTTCAATTGCATGGTAATAGGCCTAGCCATTATCCAAAATATGCGTTTTATTTTGTAACGAATTATAGGGAAAGAAATTATTAGGATTTTCAATTTTTATTGCACCTGTACCTCATAGCGTCCTTTTTTCAGGTGAAAATAAATGGAAAACGTGCCAAAATGCCGCTGTCAACCGAAGGTCAAGTAAACTTTGTCATCCAAGAAGCCACAGATATCAACAATCTCTCTGTAATGTACATAGGATGGGGAGCTTACATGTAAATTCAAAAATTAAAAAACGGCTAATATTCCAAATAGAGATTTTGTTTTTATTTTTAACTTTCTTCTCGACAACTACAAATCATGTTATCTTTGATTTCACTCATTTTCACT
>NC_077222.1:46118430-46142550 GCF_024763615.1 Phlebotomus papatasi | reverse complement strand
AAATGCAGGTCTTAAGGTATATTACTCTGATTAAATTTATGTAATTATTTTATGAATGTCACACCAGAAACATATTTTTTTTAATTACAATAGATTGAATTTATACTTTCAGGATCAAGTTTTGGCACTCAAATGGGTTCAAGAAAATATTGCCGCCTTTGGTGGTGATCCTACGGAAGTCACCATTTTTGGAGAATCTGCCGGCGGTGCGTCAGTCCAATATTTAATGCTATCGCCTCTTGCCACTGGACTTTTTCATCGAGCCATTTCAGAAAGTGGCTCAGCTCTGTCTCCCTGGGCTCAAGCTGTTAAACCAAAAGAAAGAGCATTTAAACTTGGACAAGTACTAGGTTTAAACACAAATAGCACAGAAGAACTTCTTGAATTTTTAAGAAAAGTGCCACCACGTAAATTAATTGATGCATCTGAAGAAACTCTAACATCTGAAGATGCTCGAAATAATATTGGATTGCCCTTTGTACCTTCGATAGAAGAAAATATAGGTACATGGGACGACGCAGATCCTGATGTTAATCACGATGAACCCTTTATTACTGAACCACCAATAGAGTTGCTTAAGAGAGGTGATTTTCACAAAATTCCCTACCTTACGGGCTTCAATTCTCACGAGGCTATGTTGTTTTTGAGAAGTAATTATACGCTAATTATTATTATTATTGTTTTGATATTTAAATAATTGTTTCTTCTGAGGACTACGAAAAGACCCAAATCTACTGGCGGCCTACCAAAACGACACTACGCGCGTGGTACCGGTAGATTTACAAATTCCTGGTGGCCGAGATTCTATTGAGGGACAAGCTGTTGCAGCAAGTGTACGGCAATTTTATTTAGGGTCAAGGGAAATTACAAAAGATACCATAGATGAGTTAATAGACGTGAGTTTTCTCTTGTGCAATTTTGTTTAAAATAATATTTGCTTTAACACTATCTCTTTTTTTTGATGACTTGTACAAAATAAAAAGATGTGGACTGACCTAATGTTTGTCCGGGGAATTGTGACCTCTGCCCGATTGCATGGAGCAGCAAGAAATGCCACAACGTACCTCTATAGATTTGCTTTTGACGGAGCACTTGGCCTTTACAAGCGTCTATTGGGCATCTCGCGACCAGGAGTGTGCCATGGTGATGAAATTGGATATCTCTTTCATTTTGGATTCTTTAATTTGAGTCTGGATAAGGCAGCCCCTGAAATTCAAGTTAAGCGCCGTATGGTAGCAATGTGGACTAATTTTGCCAAATATGGGTAAGTGAAAATTTTTCAATAATATGTATATATACATAGTAGGAAAAAAAATTAATTTCTACAAAAGAATTCAGGGTCACTTTAAATTTTTCTATACATGCAATATCAATTTATTGAATGTAAAAAAAAAAAATATTGAGAGAAAATAGTCGACAATAAGATTGCATGCATCCGAATTGCAAAAGTACTTACATTAAATGTTGACCTTTGAGTCAAGTATCATTATACTTGCGTAGCGTTCCTATCATTAAAGACAATATTTATTTCCCAATATCTGCTTAATTCTATTTGTATCATTGTTACTAATTATGTATATATATTTTGAATGCTACAATAATGTAAGTTTTACTTTAATGTGACTTTTACTAAAATTCGTTGTGGTCCGGAAAGAGGTAAATAAAAAATGTCATTTTAAAAATTTTCTATTGGACTTTTTTGCAGATTACCAACGCCAATGGGAGAACAAGATTCAGACTTTAAAATGAATTGGGAGCCAATACTACAAACAGCCGGCAATGACTTACCATATTTAGATATAACCGACCGATTAAAAATGAGAATAAATCCAGAAGAAAAACGTCTGAAGTTTTGGGATGATTTGTACAAAAGATATAATGATAATGATGATAATTGTGAATGATATAAATTGAGTCCATACTTTTTGTTTATGATTGTTGCAAAGTTTTGTTATATAGTTAAAAAGAATTGTTGAAAAGTTTAAAATAAATTAAATTTCAAAATTGGTGACAGAATTTTAAATTTCTACACTTTATTCAATTGATAGTATTGGTACATTTGAAAAAGGAAGAGCGTTTCATCAAGTCCAATTTCAGCACTGTAAAGATTTTTTATTCTTATCTTCACCTTTTCCAGAATTTCTCTTTCGGGAGGTGTAAGTGTTTCAAGAATCTGCAAAAGAGGAAACAAAAACAGTATAATATACAAACAATTTCAATTTACTTCCATAATGTACTTACTTCCATAATGTATTCCTCTGACTCGCCCCTCTCTTTCATGGCTTCAATCACACTTTCTAGTCTTTGAGATTTATCGATCAATCTTCGATTGACAGATGAATCGTAACTTGATCGCGTGATTCCATTAAACAGAGCTTTGTAGCACATTTCCATCAGTAGTATTACAATCTAATAATATGCAATTATGTATTTATTTTGTAAGAATAAAGCAATATTGTTATATGTAAGATTACCTGATATTGGTTGACATAGAAAAGAATGAAACATTTCGCTGGACCAGTACCACTACTACCGGCCTTACGTATCGTGTGTATTTGCAGAAAATGCTCTTCCAACAATTTGTACGTTAGTTGTTTGGCTTCTTTTGAGGGAATCATTGCCTCTTTTTGGATATCCTCTTGCTCTATATACTTTTTCATTCTTACTACACGAAAAATCCTTGCAGCTTTTGCTCCAAATTTCTCCATGATAGTATTTTCGATACATATCCATGCTAAATGCTCAAATACCTTTTTCATCTGCACAATATATTGCCCACCGCCTGTGTCGGAGTATTTTGTTAGCATTGTTAGTGGATCATCTAAGATAATTGCAATATATTGCTCCAAATATCTTATAAGTTCCAAATTATTGGACTGCTCTTCACATAAACTTCTAATTTCTCCAAAAGGAATAGGATTTGATGTTGGTTTCCATGGATCAGTCCGGAGATACATCGATTGGAGAAAATATTTAAAGCATTCACCTGCATTTGAATTGATTTTCCGCTCAATCGCTTGGTAAAGAATAGCATCGCGAAAATGTTGGTGGAATTTTTCAAAATTCACATGCCAATAAAAACCAGCATCTTTTGTAGTTACCAATGTTTTTCCTTCCTGAAGACTTATCAACTCATGCGCATCGATTTCGGGCTTCTGGAAAAGCAATGTTGGATCATTTCGTACAGCTTCTGCTAATTCATCATTGTGCTCTCCCAAAATAGCTCTTATGAAAAAGTTTCCTTGAATCAATTCAATAAATTTATCTCGATGCTCGATGACAGTATTCCTCTCTCTACTTTCTGAATTCAAAACAGACTTTGAGATTAAATATGTAGCAGTTTCACAACCTGTACGAAGAAGCTCTTCAACCAGGAGGGCGGTTGTGTGCCCATATTTAGATTGCATATAGTAAATGTATCTGGGATACCGGAGAATCAAAAGAATATGGTCTATATTGAGTGAGTATTCGGAAAAGCCTTTGTTTTTAACAATCTCATACGTGGCCAACCGGAATTTTAATAACACTGCAAGGGCCCGAGAAACCTGGAAGTACACAATATTTTAAAATATTTAGTCTATTTTGTAAGATTATTTTAATATATTTTTTACTTCATTCTTTGATAAAGATGTTGATTTTATAAGTTCTTTCAGTGATTTGGCTCCTGTGTACAATTCATTTCCTATTTTTTGTACATTAATACCAAAATGTTGCTCTAGTATTACTGAACATAACTGACCTAATTGTATAGACATTTTATTGTTAGATTTTGCCACTAACAATTTTCAAAAATTGTTTTTTTTTTCTATCCTGAAACGTGTGAATCAAACACTTGTCACTTCACCCATGCACCAGCCAGAGACACGCGGTGTTCAACATCACTGAAGCAATTTCGAAATTTTTTTCGGCCCCAGCCCGCAGCCGCAAGCCACACGCACACCACACCGTCTTCGAAATTTTATTTTTGGAGTTTCTTTTTGGTTATGTAATGTTGACAAAAGTTAGTCGCAATTTTTTTCACAAAATTGTAAAAATGAAATTACTTTCACAGAATGAAGCTACTGAAATTGATCTTAAATTATTTAATGATTATAAATTTAGCGTGGATCAGTTAATGGAGCTTGCTGGTCTCTCCTGCGCTCATTCCATTGCAAAATGCTATAGCATTGATAAGTATGTTTTTATTTTATGTAATTGAATAACGTAAAAATTATAATTTATTACAGACTTAAAAATCCAAATGTACTGATATGTGTTGGGCCAGGAAATAACGGAGGAGATGGTCTGGTCTGCGCTCGGCATTTAGCTCTAATGGGGTACAATCCAGTTATTTACCACCCAAAACAGACGGACAATATGCTGTATAAAAATTTAACTCATCAATGCCTAAAAATGGATATAGAATTTGTTGAGAATGCACCATCGATTGCTGAGATTGACAATACTTTCTCATTAGTTGTTGATGCACTTTTTGGATTCAGTTTTAAGCCACCGGTACGACCATTGTTTGATGACATCATGAAGTCTCTTATTGAGACTAACACTCCTATTGCCAGCATTGATATACCAAGTGGATGGCACGTTGAAAACGGTCCTTTGGACGAAATGGCAATTAATCCTGACTTGCTTATATCCCTGACGGCTCCTAAACTCTGTTCAAAGTACTTTAAGGGACAATTTCATTACTTAGGTGGGAGATTTATTCCTCTATCTTTACAAAAAGAATATAATTTAAACTTGCCAGATTATCTTGGAACAGAGTGTTGTGTAAAGCTATGAAATAAAATATCTAAATTGAGGTTTGGATGCTAAAAATCTATTTTTCTTCATCACTTTTATCAGAATTAGATTGTGGAGAATTTGACTGTTGAGCTTTCTTTCTCAAAATTGCTCCAGGACTTGGATATGGCCTCATTTGATATAAAGATCCAGATGCCGTTGTATCAACTCCCGACTTTTTATCTTCGTGATCAAGCCCCGATGTCCATGTTCCACGAGGAATGTCAGAGTATGCAGCAGGATCCATAGGATCGAGCACATCTATATCTTTAGGTGGTTTGTAAACACGGGTGCGTCTTTCTGACTTTGATTTTAGAGCTTTGTCGAGATCTCTAGGTTTGGATTTTTTTGGAGGTGGCATTTGAGATTTTACATAGTCAGATTCTGATTGTGGCATTGGAAGCGGTATCATTTCAGTGTCAGTTTGTAACAAAATCGAAGGCACTAAAGTATCTAGATCCTCTTCTAAAGAAACATCATCTAACTCCTTGCGTAGTGATGCGGCACTCTTTGAAATGTGTGCCTTGGGATGAGTAGGTGGTAACCATGAAACAGTATCATCCTGGGTATTCCAGTAATAGTGTGTTCCACTATAAGAAATTATAATTGTGAAATATACAAAATTTAACAAAAATCGTTCAAAATTTTACCATCCTTCGTCGAAAATTTCTGTCCAATTTTTCGGCAGAGGATATTTTTTCATTAACTTCTCTTTTCTTCTCATATATTCCTCTGAAGGATGTGCTATACCATCACCCCAACGATTTATGCAGAAAAGAGTGCATTTATGAAAGATGTTGTACTTGTTGGGGCATCCTTTATATCCAAGATTGTTTCCTTCTGTAATCCGTCGTTTCAGACTCTCACTCCAGAAATTTTCTGGGGGTTTCTTTACAGGTTCAAAGTCATATTGTTCAGGTTCTTCAATATCGTCATAATCTTCAGCAATTATTTCTTCACTCTGAATATTATTAACTGGTCCTGAAAACTCTAAAAGCGCAATTTATGATTATTAGCGTTATTATCCAAAAAAGCATTCAAATGCTAGGCGATTATGCAAAGAAAAAAACAAAATATACCTTTCCCAGTTTCAATTATTCCTCTTTTAGCTAAGCGAGCTAATAAGGCTGGTGGCAGCGGCATATTTATACTTTAGCAGAATATTTTTCAATATCACGCAAAAATTGCAAGCTTTTTGTGAAAAAGTCGGGGGGTTTTTATTCGTTGACAGATCGAAAATTTTTCGAAGTCCGATTTCTCAGCATCCTTGAGGTTAGTTAAATGTCAAAATATAGGAGGGGTGCATCGAAGTAAAAAAAAACTGGCTATAGACGAGTGAGTCCGACAGCCTTACATAAAATAGAAGAAGAAGAAGTAAAAAACGCAGGTTCATGGTTATAAAATGGGAAGTGAACAATCTTTAATTAAAGATTTGGAAATAGAGGACAAAGCAACAGAAGTGTCTAATTATTGGTCAGTGTATTCTGCTAAATTGAAAACAGATGCACAAACATCTCTTATCACAATATTTCAAGGTGATTCTAATCTGAACTCAAATCAATTGTTATGGCAAAACAAAAATCCCCTAGAAAAAGCTGCAAAGGTATATATTTCTTTTATATATTCATAATGCTTTTATTATTTAATTGATGTAACTGTTTTCCAGAATTTGATGTTGTTTAGGCATCCATCTATACTAAAATATATTCCCCATATATCAGCATGGGAGAAAAAAGGGCCGACTTCATCAACTAAATTTTTGGCTACTGAAAACTGCAAGCCACTTTCTCACCTCATTAAAACCCAAAATTCGCTTCAAATATGCCTCGGACTAAAGAACATTCTAAATTCTTTGGTATTTTTGGTGGAGCATGGAAAAATGAGGCACCTAAATGTATGCTTTTCATCAATATATATCACTAATGAGGGTATCTGGAAACTCTTTGGTTTCGAATACCTTTGGTCATCACATGAAGTTAACAGTAATCTCTTGGAAATGTCCTTTTCAAATAGATACAGTAATGCTGTAGACAAAAATGAGTTGATAAACAATGGAATTGGAATTGAGCAATATGCCTTTGCAACATTGTGCAAGGAAATATTTGAACTAATGCCTAAAGAGGTGAATGTGCCTCATAGTGATGAGTTTCAAAAATACTGCACAAAACACCTTCAACACACAAATCCAATATTACGTCCTGAATTATCAGCTGTTCTTTTGCATCCTTATTTTAATCACGATTTTGTTGCGATACACTCATTCCTTAGTGAAATTCCACTAAAGGATCCAACAGAAAAGCAACAGTTCTTCACTGATCTTGTTGACAAATTGAGAACTTTTGATGAAAATGATGTGGCCATACATCTGGGTGATTTTCTCCTATCACGTCTTGTTTTGCTTGATCCTACTGCCCAAATCACCGTAACTCCTTTCGTCCTTGATCCAAAATGTGAT
This sequence comes from Phlebotomus papatasi, assembly GCF_024763615.1. Classification (NCBI taxonomy): domain Eukaryota; kingdom Metazoa; phylum Arthropoda; class Insecta; order Diptera; family Psychodidae; genus Phlebotomus; species Phlebotomus papatasi. Next base: position 46,135,316 of record NC_077222.1, on the reverse strand, counting down.
GACATTGTGCCAGGAGTGTTCAGCACAAAAACATTTATCAAATTTATTATTCCTAAATTGAAGAAAGTCTTCTGTGTGCACGATCTACAAATTCGTCTAATTCTGCTTGAGCATTTCCACAAGTTTATGTCGCTCTTTACAGAAGAAGATTTGACTGGATTAATCCTGCCTCAACTGTTACTTGGCATTAAAGACACCAATGATATTTTGGTGTCAATGACCCTTCGATGTTTGGCAGATTTAGTAGCCATTTTGGGTGCAACTGTGGTGGTTGGAAGGAATAGAAGTAGGCTATTTGCAGATGGACGACCTCAGCGTGTTCCTGAGGCATCTATACATCATTGGACAGAACCAAGGTCAATATCACCAGTTGTTGAATCAGCTGGTCAATATTCATCTCATAATATGATAATTAGAGATTATAATGACTTGAGCAGATTGTCTTATACCGATGTCAGCAATGAAAATCTTTTATCAGAGAGGCTTTCACCTGACGGTGGTGAGGCTGGTGACGAAAAAAATAAAGATGATGATCAGTGGAGTGATTGGGATGAAGAAAGTGCCAAGACTCCTGATCTTACTGTAGAAAATGATTTGCAGATACATTCAACTAAATCTGTGCTGGTTAATGACGATATAGAGAATTTAGATTCAATTATGAAAGCAAAAGTAAAATCAAACGATGATAAGGAAATTGATTTCTTCAAGGATATGGAACCAGTGATTGCTAAAACACAATTCTTGGTGATTGAAGAAAAGAAGGAACATGAAACTCAGCAGATAAGTCGATTGCAGGCTAATTTAAATGAGAACGTTACTGAGGAAGGTTGGGATGAAAGTGATTGGGAATAAAAATATCTAATAATTCCGTAATTTCCCTTTTAATTGTTGAAAATAAAGTAGGAGGAAAATTGATGTTTCTTCATAGTTTTTCTTTAAAACTCTTCTTCTTTAAAACTTCTCTTCCCTCGATTTTCATTTTTAATAGTCACCTCCCTGATGCTGGCCGAAGGCCAGCTGAATGTGGGATTGACTTGGGTAAGAAAAACCGTTGCAAATTCAAATATTTCAAAGGTGACCAATCATTCAATGCTTCAGCAACCACGCAAAAATTGCAAGCTTTTTGTGAAAAAGGTCGGGGGATATTTTCATTAGTAAACCAATGACATTACAATGAGCCTAATGAGCATAAAGGCATTAAAGAAGACTCAGAAGAAGATTGAGTGACTTTCTTTAACAGACAATTTTAATTTTATGAAAAAGTCGTGATTATATAGGAAGAATTTTCTTGAAAAGCAAAATGTTGCGGATAGAAATACCGACTTGAAGAAGCTAGGAATTGTCTCTTGAGTTCAAGCAACAATAAGAATAATGAGTGAAAGATTTTCTCCTTACTATAGGGAGACTGGGGTAAAATTAGTCACAAGATATAAAAAATTAGTTACAAGAAGTATTGATTGGGCAATCATCTTATAAAATAACCCCTGGTAAAAAAAAAAACAAATAAATAAAAAAGTTATGAGGAAAATGTCATTTTATCGAAGACCTCCCCTTTCAATTTTTTAAAATATTTTTATAAACCTCATAAACATTTTCTTTTGTGAATTATACGTAATCAAAAATTTCGTTTGCTGACTAATTGCCCCAGTCTCCTCTACATTGGTTGGGGAAATTATCAAAATTTACGAAATTAAGTTTCTTCAGAATTCGACAATTATCGAACTAAAAAAACAATTATGGAGGAATGAGCAAACATAAATCGCAATTGATATTTATACATCTCTTGTAGAAGTCATTAATCGAAGATTAAAAAAAAAAATAATTTCAGAGGAATATATAGATCATTATATTCAGCAAAGACATAATTCAAGCCATTCTCAAATTAAGACTTCGCGTTAGGTCCTCTGCGACGTCCGAAGGATTGAACCACATTTACAAAACGACGATTATATTGAATCCTCCTCTTGGCTCTTCCAGTTTTCTTCTTTTTCTTCTCCTGCTTATCCACCTTTGGAGTTTGTCCCTTGACCTTTCCTGGAATACCACAAAATTTATAGTGTGGAATCTTACGAAAACTTAGAAGTTATAACTTACCAGCACGAGCCAGAGAACCGTGAACCTTACCACCAAGAAGTGCTAAGTTCAAGTCCAGCTCACAGGATGTAAGTGAAGACACAAGAGCGTCGTTACTCAAAGGACTTCCTTCGCATGACAAACAGATGTTGCCACTCTCATCATTAGCGAGAATAGCTAATTTGGCCTGTAAGACGAGCAATATAAAAAAGAAGTTCCAATATAATGAAATAATTTGATTTATCGTGATGTTTCTATTCTGAATATCAAAATTGTTTTGATAATCAGCTCAAACACATCACATTTTTTCTTGCAGAATTGATTATAGGAAAGCTGCTAAATACACTTAAGGCTATACTAGCAACTCGCTGGTGTTCTGCAGAGAGTTTATGTCCGAGATACATTTAACTTCCAAGATCTTAACCTCAAATATTATTTTACACAATTTGCCAAATGGTTTACCTTGATTTCGCCGATGGTATTTTTAATCTCAACATCGAGGACGTGAGTCTTCTCGCCACGGATATAAAGTTGCATGATGAGTCTAGATTTTAGAAAAATTATTTGATTTGCTTTTAATGCACGTGTAATTAGCACACATATAAACACACAAATTCTAGTTAATATAATAAATTTAACAATAATTCTTTAGCATAAACTTATTATTTTGTACTTTATTATTGCAACAATACTATACTATTACTAAAAAAATGATGAGTTTTGATGGATTTCAGAAAAATAAAAATTTTGCACCTTTTGCTTAGACACCAGTCATAAAAGAAAGACAATATGGCGCAGCGCAGAGAATAAAGAATTCGAAAATGTGCTGCCAACACATGCCATTTAAAAAAAGCCCCGCGCTGTCAGGTTTAAAAGTTGATGTCAAAAGCTCATCTTTATGGGAATTTTCCTACATTTGCAACGCAATTACTACGAGAAATTATGTTTTTTTTTTTGAATTAGGGTAGAGTCAGTACTTTTTCGCCAGTAAGCACTTTTTCGCCACCTACAAATAAAATCACTTTTTCAGGGAATTATGAGCTCATGGAACTACGAAATGACTATTACTTCGTACCCTCTAGTCCAACGGATCAGAAAACCATAACTGGTGCTCCACCGACTAGATTATTTGCAAGTTAATTGAAGAAATTGTCGACAAGGTGAACAGTCACCAAAAAAATATGGAGTTCTTAATAAACTTGTCAACGCTCAGACAAATTGTCTTGCAATATTTTATGTTTTTGCAGTACAGTATTTGATATTTTTTCACTGAAAGTCACTTTGTTATTAACTAAGCTTCGCTCTAATATCATTATTTAATAATGTTTTCCAAAAAAATAAAGAAATACGGATGTGGTGAAATAGGGCTTACTTTTTTCGGTTGTGTAAGTACTTTTCGCCACTCATTTTTCCAAGCATTTTACAAGTGGCGCACCTCGCGGAATTTAGTTAAAACAGACGTAATTGTCAATTGATTTTTGTCGCAAACAAAAAATGTGCAAAAAATCATTCGAAATACTCTAATAATTGTCTAATATAGGTGTTAAATAAGAAAAGCACTGTGCAATATACTTTTGCGGGTTTTCGAAAGCTGCTGTTTCTTAAAAATCAATTAAAAACAAGTGGCGAAAAAGTGCTTACACAGTGGCGAAAAAGTGTTTACAAAGTGGCGAAAAGTACTGAAACATGCATTGTTGCTGGAAATGTATTTTTTCAACTAGATGCCCAAAAATTCCCGGAAAGTCTCCTGGTTCATTAGAGAGACAATGCTTCAAAGCACTTGTACAGAAAATTTCTTTTTATTTCGACAAAAATTGTAAGAATTACAAGGGTACAAAACCTTAAGGTGGCGAAAAGGGCTTACTCTACCCTACATGATTCTGTAAAGAGGGTGGAGGGATAAATATACTAGATTTCAGTTGAAATACATTTTCTTTCAGAGCCCTGTAAGCTGAGTTCGAGATCTTATCCCTTTAAGGATGAGAGGCTTTTTTCTGAAGTAAAATCAGCATAGAAAATTCCAATAGTCCAATCGTAAAACATATTGAGTAAACATAAAATTAAAAAAAAAACCATTGATATTCAGGAATCTACTATATTTTCTTCTTTAACCAATATTTTGGTCTTTTTCTCAGAAAATTCTTCAAATGTGTTGTAGGATCGTTTCTTGTTGAATTCACGTCTCTCCTTTAATTTGGCATTGTAAATTTTTTCAAGATCCTTAAAGTCCGTACTTGAAATAGTCCATTCAATGTAAGATTGTGGTTGTTTTGTGGGATCAGTTTCTTCTGAATATTGTGGCAGTTCTACTCCCAATTTTTTTATGATTTTGATCAGGATTTCATCGACGTATGCAGATATAATTAAGTCTGCTTTTTTATCCTGTAAAATTAAAGAGATATTTTCTGTTGTTAGAAAGGTACTAATAAAAATTCCTATAAACAATGTTCATACATGTTTTGTTGGCTGAAGATTGCAGATTACGAATTTCCCTCCATATCTTTTGTTTTTAATAGGTAAATTCCCACTAGGAACTATCTGTAGCGTAGTTCCAAGGCATATGTTAAGATCAGCGAGTGATGCTTGCATGTAGGACAAGTCAAGATCTTTCTCTGGTAATCCATCCTCCCAATCTAAAATGGTATCCATCATACGACCGCCACGGCACGATCGCGAATTCCAGCCACCTTTGCAAATATTTCCGGTTTCCTTGCGACCAACAGTAGGCGCTGGGGACTGTCTCACAAATTGTCGATGGCACTTACTGCATTCTTCGACAAACATATTACCATGGAGCTCCGCTAGGAATTTCCGAGAAAGCCCAGAGCGTAAATGTAAACCATCGATATTTTGACTGACAATATACTGTACATGTCCGGCCTCCACCAAAGCCTTCAAAGCCATATGGGTCTTTGTGGGTACAGCATCTTCAAAGGAAACATTAATACTAGGTTTCAGACCTTGTTGTTCCAGTGTCCAAACACCTTTCGGGCCTCTAAAATTTATTTGGAATTTATATTTTTTTATTTAATTTTATCAAGTAGTACTTACCGGAAATCTGGGATGCCAGCAGCTGTGGAAATACCTGCACCTGTATGCACTACCACTCGATCAGATGATAGTATCATCTTAGCCAATTCTTCACATTTTTCTGTAAGTGTTTCCTCATCGTCGAAATTCTTTGAAGCATTTACAACAAATTATATTCAGACAACATTTTTACAATCCTTAAATTATAAGTAAATTTACCTCTGGAATACCCAAAATTCCTTTATTTTGATATGGCGAAAGACCCTCTGCATAGTTGCAAGACATATTCGATATAGTTTGCTTAAAAATCTATAATGGACCTCAAATTAATACTACTGAAAGACAACCTCAAGTTACAGTGAACTTTTTTGGCTTTTTATGAGTTTATATAAATAAATAAAACCCCTCTGAATAAAATTTTCTATTTCTTCTTGTATCTTTCATTAAATTTTCTTTTTTAAACTCAGCGCCATCTGTCCGAGAGCACCCAACAAAGGAAAAATTTCCACTCGCAACTCTGGTAATACTTTCGCAGAAAAGAAAAAGTAAAGTGGTCTCTGTATTTGGGATTTCTTTTGTTAAATGAGAAGTTAAATGCAATTAAAGGTTTAGAAATAGGATTTTAATTGTTGAAACATAAATATTTGCATTCAATTTTGTGAAATTATGTGACAATATAAAGATAAGTTTTTTCTTGTATATCAACCGTTCTGTAAACTATGGTGCGACTTTGACGCTCACTATCGAATTTCGAAATCGCCATTTGTGTGAACAAACGCCTCTAAAAAAGAGATTTTACTTTTTAAAACTTGAAAAACTAATTACAAACTTCAGTATTTTCGTTGGATTTAGTGACAGGAACAGTGCTTGGAGTAGCAGTATTTTGATCGTGCTAAAAAATCTTTGTTAGTGACTTATTAGACGTGAAGGACGAAGTGCGAAAAAGATTATCTCGCGGCGATGTAAATGTCACAGATCTTGTTTTTTTTTCACTCCTGTTTTCATTAAAATTTTCCGGGTAAATTTCCATTTCACTATCAATCACGATGTGTGAACAAACTAATGCATATGATGATGGTGATATCGTGTGGGTAAAACTCAGCAATTGCTGGTGGCCTGGAGAGGTATGCAAAGAATCTCGACTTCCTGATGACTTGGTGAACTCCCTCAAGAAGAAACCCTTTGCTGTCGTGAAATTCTTCCAAGAAGATGCTTAGTATGTTTTGTATTATCTTGAATATTCTGTATAAATAAAGGATACTGATTACATATTTTACTTTTCAGCGAATACGTCAAAAATATAAACAATATCTACAAGTACCAATGCAGTCGAAAGGGCGAATTTATCCGGAAAGGATTAGGTAACTAAATAATGAGATCTAATCAATTTAACGTTGCATTTACTTGACGAAATTCATTCACTTTTAGATCTTCACAAATCCAATCATAAGTATATGGAAAAGTTTCCGGCAGATGTAACTACAGCAGAAAAATTGACAGGGGGTGATTTGGATATCGTCCAGAAAATACAATCTTCTCCCCAAAAGAGCACTACATCTGCATGGTCAGATGTTTTCAATAATGGAAAAGTAAAAAAAGGAAAAAAGACTCTGGGTTTGAGTCCCACTACTAGAGATAGAAGGATTAATAAAATCCCAAAGAAGAATGTATCTCCTGCTACAAAGACTTTTCTTAGCAAACCTCGTGAACATGAGGTTCGTTTTCTAAGTGGCAATTCATCAGCAACTAAAACAAACACAGAAAGTTCCCCAGGACTTTACAAATGCCATGCATGTCCATTTTCCTGCAATCGTATAAATGTTATTGTACTGCATTCAAAGACACACAGTACTGAAACTGTATCTAACACACATATTAAAAGGCCCACGAGTCCTAAGTCAAAAGCCAAACGCCCAATTCTTTCAAAGATTGTTACCCCGCTTGAACACTTGTCTGATGATGAAGTAACCACTAGGGTAGCCAAATGTGTAAGTGTTCAAACACCCGTAGTGAAGCCACCAAAGAAGCGAGGAAAGCGCAAAATATCTGAGACCCTTAATGAAAATTCCGTGAATGTTGAACAAACAGACGTAAAGATTCCAGAAGTTAAGCAACCAATGAAGAAAAGAAAGACAGATCTGGAGTGGAAGAATGAATTGTTGGCGGATTGGAGTGAAGATGAAGAAGCAGAGCAATCATCTGAAAATAATTGTTTACATACAAAGGAATTAGAAAACAAGGAAGAGAATTTTCAACGTTCGGCTGAGATTGATAAAATGAATCAAGTGCCAGTGATTGAGCAAAAGAAGGAAAAAGTGAAATCACCCCCAATAAAATACAGAAATATCCCGAAAAAAGACAGAAGGGATATTGTTCTTGAGAGTGGAGAACTAATGGAAATTAATAAGCCAAACACATCTATTCAGGTACCAATAGCAGAAACATTGTTACAGGAGGTGAAAGATCAGCCAGAGGTTAAAGATATCATGGAAAAAACAAATATCTCAACAACGGAGGTAAATTTAGATGCATCAAGAAGACGATCATCAAGAAGGAAAATCAAAACACACACATTGGACGACGACGAACAATCAAATAAAACAATAGATGACCAAGAGACTAAGAAAATTTCTTTATTGCAAGAAAATTGTAGTCAAGAGACTGTTCAGAAAGAATCTTACGATTCTGAACTGCGTAATGAAGGGTTATCTGCACCTTTAACAATTCAAAGTTCCGCAAAGTCAATATCTTGCTTTGATTTTCAGGAAGATGAGGAAGATATGGTTCTCGACTCAATATCGAGGCATCGTCAGAAAAAGTTGCATGCTAGTGAATTTAGTATTGCAAAGAAAGCAAAAAAATCATCTCGTCAGGTAGATGAACTCAAAGATGAAAAACTCTGTTCGGATATTGAAAGTCTCCTCAAAGCCACTGTAATTCCTCAAATTCCCGAAACGCCTAAATTTGATAAGGTAGATCAAGCAAAGGAGTTGTCTCCGACCAAAGAGCTAAACAGGGAGATTGCTCTACCGCCTAAAGAGAGAGGAAAGAGGATCTTCAAGTCTAAAAATCGAAGCAAGTCAGGTTCATGTGAAGTGGAAGATGAAAAAACGCCACCTAAGGCAAAATCGAGGGAGTCTACAGAGAAAATTGAAATTTTTAACATGGAACACACTCGAGGTTCTATATCACCATCAAAAGAACCAACTGAATCCGATCTCCAAATTGCTCAAACACTAATTGATCTGCCAGATCATACTCCACCGCTGAATCCTCTTAAGGATGGCACTAGTAGCAATTATATAAAAAATGAATACGGTTTTAGTGATTGTAAGGAGACTAACGCAGCTGAAGTTCTCATGAACTTAGGCAACCTCACAGAAACACGCTCTAAGGATACAAACAAAAGTGAAGAAATCGTGAATGTATCACCGTCAAAATCTACAAAACAATTTTCTTCCAGCGGGAAACTATACTCCCCTACGACAGTTGATGAAACACAAATTAAATTGCCTGAAAATATAACGGTTACTAAAGTGATAAAGCCAGCACTTACATCCCCAAATCAATCAAAAACCATCAAAGAATATAAAATACTCACCACCATTGAAGACAAATCCAGTGAAAAACCAGACATTGTAGAGAGAGTTAAGATTAAGAAAGGAATACCGAAAAAACGGAAGCCAAATATCGATATCTCCGATAATACCTCTGTAGTAGAGGAATTGGAAGTAAAGAATACAGGAAAAGAAGTAGTAAGGGTGAGTCTATTTTCTTTCAGTGTATCTTTTTTCTCAAACATTTAAATTTGATTAGATAAAAATTGAAAACTTATATATTATATCAATAAAATCATGCAAGTTTTGTCATGGAGAAAGTAAAGAGTATTTCACCTTCTCTAACATCAATCTAATTTGCTAACATTTGCTAACATTGATTTTTGGGAAGAGTTTTGTTTTTACTAACCAAATTTAATATTTTTTCTTATTAAATGTTTTGCCTTTCTGTTTTGTCTTTCCTTTTACCTCAAAGTCAGCGAATGGCCTCTACGCACTAGAGAAATTTATATCCAAATTTCCTACGCTTTTCTAGGATAAACTCTTCAATGTTGACATGAATTTATCTAGTGTGTACTGACCATAAAATAACCTATCATTTCAAAATTTTGAAGTAAGTCTTTCATATAAATAAGGCAATAAAAATGATATTCAAGTTTATTTGGAATTTAAAATCAATACCGACGGCTCCATTCCATGCTATGCTATGTCGACTTAACATTTTATACTCCGAGAGATTGTTGTTCCTGGGACCGAGATCTACAAGTGGTGAAAATTTGGTGGTCATTCAACCTACTGGTAACGAGATATTCTATTTTTCTAAAAAAAAAAATTATTACAGACAGGATAAAAAATCAACAACTTCAAATTAGGTCTCCTGAAAAGTTGTTATTCTGAGATAGCATAGTATGGATTAGAAGCGTCGATTCAATCATAACCAAATTTAAATTTTTTAATGGATTATATGATCTTAAAAAAAATCTAAAACGAATCAATGGATTTGATCAAATAATTTATATGAAAAGTTGCAAAACCTATTCTAAAAGCCAATAATGAGCCTAAATCAGCTTATAAAAGTGTGATTCTTAATTTGCAAATTTGGTTTGTGGGTAAATTTGAAGCGCTTTTTTATTTGAAACAAATCATTATTTGCTTCAATTTGTACAAATGAATATAAAAGCCAGTAATAAGCCTGGATCAGCTAATAGAAGTGCAATTTCTTCATTGCAAATTTGGATTGTGGCAAACTCGAAGAATATATAAACATAAATAATGCAAATTTCCTTTAATAATTCTTAAACTGTATGTATCTTATTATTGTTATTAATGAGGAAAATTGAATGAGATGCATAAAATACTACATACATACAAATACTTGAGATGTCCAAAACTTCATTTAAAAATGAATTTGATAAATTGATTCTGCGGTAATGACTGATTATTTCATTAACCCAAATGATCATTGAAAATCTTTAAATTCGATTATATCGGAAACTATGAGAGATAGAGGCTTCAAATTTTACATCCGTTTAGAGTCTCCTTTAGGTTTGAGATGGACGAAATTTCACATGAAAATGAAAAAAAAATTGGATGAGAAATGCAGTGTGTGAATATCTTTAAAATCGATTTTTTTCGGAAACAGAACACAAAATTTACATCCGTTTAGAGAATCCTTCAGGTTTGAGATGTACGAAAAATTCCTCGGCCCACGAAAATCCACGAAAAATTCCGCGGTCTGCGAAAATCTGCGAAAAATTCGCGCTTCAGAGAAAGTCGACAAAATTGCCGATTACAATAGGTGTGATCATGTATGAACCACACCTAATTAAAATAAATATCATAATACATTTTTTTAAATATTGTGAGCCAAGGGTGAAAATATAAAAAATAATGTATAAAAGTTAATTTGTGAGGAGGTCACTGTCATTATCAGCCCAAAGACAATTTTACTCACCAGAGTTGTCTTACTAATAACGCTGATTTCTCGAACTGAAAAATCTTAATTTAAATGGAAATGCAATATGCAAAATTACATTAGAAAAGAAACAAATATTAAAAATAGTACTATAATACTTGTAATGATTGGTAAGGGCCAGTTTCAACCGAGTATAAATCGATTAATTCTCTGTAAGTTAATTTACATTTTAAATCAAACTGCATTACTGTAAATTGTGTAGTGAATTATGAAGAATTATATTGATTCAAAACATATTTAAAAAAAATTTCAAGATGTCTTGAATTCGTGCGCAAGATTTTAATATTTTAAAACATTTCGCTTTCAAAACCTCATAGGAATAATTCATGGACATGCTATGGATATAATTAGGTAATTTTGTGTTTCTTTTATATCCTAGGTACCTTCACCACCAGCATCTCCTAAAAAAATCATAAAGATAAAATCACAGATGAAATCTCCAACACAAGTTGGCACGGTGTCTCAAGATAATATTTTTGATATAAAAAATATGCCAATAGTACTCACTGATGAGCCTCTGCCTGTGGACTCCGTTGTTATGTCTGAGACTAAATCATTGCCATCGAAAAGTACATCAATGACCAGCAATGGACAAGAGCAAGGGATGATTATATCTAAATTTGGAAAATCTGAGGATATTGTTATAAACCAGTCTGCATTACTTAAAAAAGTAAAACTTATTGATAGTGAAAAGGAGCAGCAAATGGATAGTTCTATTTCTGAGCGAATTACTCAGAATGAACATAAATTCACTACAAGCATCACAGAAAGGAAAATGATGAAGTTGCCGCCAAAGAAGTTGAAAGACAATGTATTGAGCGTTTCTAAAAGTGAAATATATGGTACAAAATTTACGCCACAGAATGTCGCTTCTGGAAATTCAGTAATGCTTACTAAGTCACATGCTAAATTGTTAGGACAACGGTCATCACCAACGAAGATTCTTTATTCTAGTGAAAATCATAACATAATTTCATCGACAACAGAGACATCATCGGCTTTGGTATCGAACTCTCAAATGTTTCAAGGAAAATTATGTGGGCAAATTGTGATAACGAGCAAAGGTAAAGTTATCACAAAGCAAAGTGATGCGGTTACAACAACCTCTTCTGCATCGCTTACGGCAGAAGTATCGTCCTCCTTTAGGATAACAGACAGCGCAAAAATTTCAACCAGTATCTCAAAGATGGCCATAAAGTCACCAGCAAAAATTCACGTACAATCCCAACAAATAATCTATAAACCACCGAAAGAAGTCAATAAATCCGTGTCTAAGACAGTGTATGTTCAGCAACCCAAAAAGTCTTCAGACAAAATGGAAATAAGTAGTTTTGTGGAATCTCAGAGGAAGGTTTTCAGAAGAATCAAGAAACCAACACGACTTGAAACGCTTGATGCTGCTGGTCATTCGTCGACAAATACTCAAAAATCACTGCATCAAACAATTGGGGTGCAAGATTTACCACCATTAGCGCCAATCAGCAGTGAAACTCTACTGAGCAATTGTGTGAAAAAAGTAGTATCGTCAACTACGAAGCAAGTTGATGAATCAGCTGTGCGGTTAAAAACCACTTCTACTAAGAGTAGTAAACAAACGGTACTATCTTTTTTTTATATTAAGATTTTCTACATTAGAAAATTAACGTAATTACGTGTGTTGCACCACTTTTTTTTGTCACAGCAATGCGAATGAATGAAATCGAGATATAGGCATCTCTCTTATTTTCCTCAGCAATTTTGAAAATATGTTTAGAAATAAAAGTTATTGTACACATGTTTTAGTATCTTCCTAGGAGATCGAGTGAGATAACTCTAGATTTAGATTTCTTTTATGTCCAATGTACAATGAATTTTGATTTGTAAGCATGTTTTGAGATTTCAGTAAGTGAATATAATCTTGATCTAATCTTGATCTCTTTCACTTTCATAGAAAATTTGAAAACATGTTTAGAAACGAAAAATATTGTGCGTTGGTTATAACTAATGAAAATGAATAACATGACTAAATCTAGGTTTTAATTCATTTCTACTGAAATATCAAGAACATGTTTACAAAAATTATTGTGCATAGAGCGCCCAACTCACAATCACTTTTGTTTCTTAAATATGTTTTCGAATTCGTAGTAGTGTTGAATTGAAGACTTAATTTTATGTGACTATACAGCTAAATAACTCAATCTTATATTCAATTTTGAAAACATGTTTACAAACGATAATTATTGTGCGTTGACCATAATAATTGAACTCAGAATATTGTCGGTTGGATCAACAACTGAGCTAATTGCAATTCCTTTGCGAGTATTCATTGCAAACACCACGTAGTGATGCGTCGTTTACAAGGAATGCAGACACAAAGTAAATGCAGTTGACACATTTGCTGATCCAGCCGACGACGATAAATATAGGGTGCTTTCATTAAGGAGAAAATAAGAGACGAATTAGAAGAATGAATTTTCTCATTACAGGGATATAGTTTTGAAGGAGCTAAAGTGAAAAAAGCAAGTACTAGTTCAAACAGAGAGAAATCCGAAACATTATCAATGAGCACTGAGAGTACAGGAATTTGTTCAAGCATTCATAATATTGAGAATTCATCAAATATTCAAGACAGTCAGTTGCTGGCAATTCCTGGAGAGTCATTTGGTGGGCCTGCAAACTCATTCTTTCTATGTACATTAGATAATGGAACATTCATACCAATTGACAATCAACCATTATACTTGGATGCATCGAATCAACTTGTTCCTCAACCACCGGACATTATAACGACGACATCCAGAGAGATTGGGAGTGATATTGAACTGGCACATGATGCCATATTAGAGGTGCAGGACAATGAGCAAATTATGGTTGAGAGTGATCAAGGGTCTGCAGATGGGACAGTTGGTTGTGAGACCAAATATGTTCTTAACACAGGAAATGGTCAACAAATCTTACTTGATCAGCAGAGCCTCTTGGCCATTGCTGCAGGTGATATTCCACGATTAGTGACACCTGAAGGGCAAGAGTTGATCTTTCAAGGATCTTCTCAAGATATTCTGTCTTCAATTGCTCTGAATCAAACAGAATTGGGAGTTTTAAGTGATGGACAGCAAATAATTGTTCCTGAGGGTATGGTAAATTCCCCAAGTCAAGATATTCTGGCAGTCGCTTTAGCTGGAACAGAGGTTTTCTCACAAGATAATTTAATTGCTGATGTACCACAAATTCCAGCTGCAAATCCAGTAAGTCTTTATATATCAATTTATATATATATTTTTTTTATTTTGGAGGCTTTTGGTTAAATTTCTTATTAGCCAATATTTTCTCTCGTTTTTTTTTAAACCCTTCAACAATTTTTTTTCGTTTTTTCTTGTTACTTTTGCAATTTCTTTATCATTCAGCTAGCCTCTTACCCTTTCATAATCACAGCTTTTGTGATTTTGCAGTCCAGAGTAGGCCAACTTCGATCGATCTCGTATTTTTTGAGTAAATGAAGTAAATGTTTTATTTTAAACATCCCTTTATTCCAAGGTATGTGGACCTTATCAATTCACATAACAAATCATAACATTACTCTATCAGGTACGAAAAAAGTAAATATAGTAAAAAGAATGAAACAAGGCTGTTATTTAAAAATTTAATAATTTTATGGATAATCATAAGCCTGATAAACCATTTCAATTACAAAATTTCATATTACCTTGAGTAAATTCTTGGTCACGGTCCAAAACATAACTTTACTGCTTGAACTCCTCAAAGAAAGCAGTATTTCATAATCCCTCTATTTTTTCAACCCCCCCCCCCTCCTCCTAAACCCGCCAAGATTTCCACCTTCCCCTTTCCGAAAACCACTTTTCGAGTTTCAGACGATTTCATATAAATTACATTTACGCTGTTTATCTGTCTGCCGGTCTGTCCGTTGCCATACGTAGCTGCTAAACAGCTAAACGGATAGAGATAGAGACTTGGAATCTCCGCGCTATCATTCCCACCATAAGTCGATCTTGAGACCATTATCATGCTCCTAATTTACCCCCAACCTTTCCTTCCACTCCAAAATCATGTTTTTTGGGTTGCTCAAAAACGAGTCGTATACAATTTTTCCAGTGTTTCAGAGGCTGTCCTGGTATACAATTCGTCTATATAACGAGTACAATTAAATAAAGATTTCTCAAGGTCAAAAGAAAAGGTACTAGAGAGCGTATTTATCAAATCGGGTCCACACAATTTTGAACCAATAACTAAGTTTGACCAGAAACTCAATTTTATTAATCGTGAGCCATTTGGGCTATATTTTGAGTAATTAATGTGTCGATTCAAATTGGTTATGATCTGGTTAACGGTAAATGAGGCAAAAATATTTTTAAAGTTATAGGATCCATGTTACGAGGTTGAGCAATTCGCAAACCATGGTACGCTTTGCCACCTCTTTATTTTGCAATAAGAAGAGTAACTTTTTATTATTGAATACATTTTTGTTACATTCATTTGCATTCTCTTTGTAATAAAAAATTGTCTTTTATAGGCTCAGGTATCAGAAACAAATGCTGTTTTGACTCAGCCCCCAATAATGTCGACACTGGAAGTACCCTCGAAAACGGAAAATATAGGTCAGAATGTGGCACTCGAAGCTGGATTTTCCACACAAAATTTAGACGATAGTTTAGCGGTTATTGGTGTGACAGGACATCAGACCAATGTACCTACATCTCTAGAACTCCCTATTACAGTTACTAATCCTGCAATTGCACCAAAAACGACGACTTCACCCATGAGCCTGACATCCATTTATCTGCCTTCTGTATCAACATCTTCATCTCAAATGTCTCCTTCAATTCCTATTGTTGAAGAAATATTTTCAGGGACAAACAGTGTGTTGGAAATGTATCAAACAAGTGGAGGTGAGGAGAAGAATCAAGTTAAGAATATGTCGAATGAAGTGGAAGTAGAAACAACAGAAAAAGATACCTTGGAAGCTTTGGATGATATAATAGAAGAAACAACGGCTGGAAGTGAAAATGCTGTGGAAATTGATTCATTCAATGGGAATGATATTGTTCCTGTAACACCTGAATCCCTAACTAATCATGGCACAAACACACCTGATTTGCATTTTAATGATGAGGATGGGAATAGCTCCCATTCGAGCGAGATTCCCATTCAACCAGATTTGATATTGCGACCAGAGGATTTTACCTCATCAAATGAAGATGTCATTGATAGTGATGTTGCCGAGAATAATCCTTCAACAAGTGAAGTATCGATTTTTTTAGAGAATCTAACAAGAAACTCAATGAGTACCTGTAGCGATTCTACAAATCAAAATTCAAACTTGCTGCAGGAATTAGCTGAAATGGATAAAGAACCGACAGGGGCTTGCGAAAAGAACACAAGTTAAGGTGAATATGATCACTTTTAAGTGGAAAAGATTTGTGCAAATAATACAAATCAGAAAATTACATTTCCATAATTTTCTTTTATAAATGGAAATACAAATTATTTTGTGTATATATTTAAAAAAAAAGTGCCCAAAGGGCATAATTTTTTAGAAAAAAATGAAATACTAAGGAAAATTGCAGATTTATTGTCCTCTACATATTATATTCTAAGCAAAAAAACATATACCAGATAAAAAATATATGAATTAATGAATATACATACATAATGTATTGTCTTATGTAAATTCTTTACTAATATTGGAATTAATTTATGATAAGGAGATAATGCACATAATATAAGTAAAACTATCTCCGATTTAAGCTATAACTTATTTTACAAGACAATGGGGAGAAAAGTTAGTTTTCATCCTCGTATTAAACTATAATATGAAAATTAGATTTTATTGAAGTCCATTGTAGAAGTTATTTCTGTTGGACAATGAAAAAATTTAAGAGAAGAAAAACTATGGATAAATCAATTGAGATAGTGTCTCCAAACATAGTAAATAATAGTTTTATGTAACAGTCTATTTTGGTTATAAAGAATTTTCATAATTATCCCAAGTACTATAGAACTATAATTGTAACCATTTATAATAAAATAAATTTTAAATAAAATATAAATGAGATTCTTTTCGGTGGATTTAAAAAAAATTAGAAATCAACCTATATATATATATATATATATATATATATATATATATATATATATATATATTTTATATATATAATTATATATATAAAATTTATTCAATTGTTGAATGATTTTTCAAACAAAAAAAAAAAGGTTAAAAAAAACTACTTTTCTGAACTCTATAATTTTTATTACGA
>NC_077222.1:46090233-46117930 GCF_024763615.1 Phlebotomus papatasi | reverse complement strand
ACCCATCCCTCTTTAAGTTGGGACCAAAGAAGTACTTTATTGAAAAAAAAGTTATGTTAAAGCAAAGAATAAATTAGATGACAGTGAAGAAATTATGTGAAATTGATTGCAATAGGCAATAAGATCAAGAAAAAAAATGCAGTCGCCGATTAGTAGTGGTGAAAAATTGTCGAGAGATAGAAGATAGAAAAGGGATCATCAGATTCAGCAAACTGATAAGAGGAGATACCGAGGGAGATACATTGATATTATAGCGGGATAGTGGATTAGATGAGAAAGCTGGTTTTGAATCGTGTATGAGGCGCTGGTTGACTCCAAAGTGATGACATCGCTGCATCTCTTTCTATCGGAGAATCACTGGAGATTTAAGCTATGTGTAGGAAAGACTCAAAGGAGTGTAGGGCCCACATTTCTACGAAGTCTCACTTTATGGCTTGATCCAGACCAGTAGTGGCAAACAAAAATAAATTTTCTTTTTGCTATGAATTTGCAAATCTGTTGGAAGTGTAGATCCAAAATCTTGTATTTTCAGTTAGAGTATCAACTAAACTTTGAAATATGACAAACACATGAAATGTATAACAAATGGAAATGTAATTCTGTACAAAATGGCCATTAGGCCCGTGTACAATAAATAATTAATTAATTAATTAAAATTATTTTCTTGGTAACTAATTTTTATTGTTTTTAATTTTCTTAATTTTATTTTTTGTGTCTCATATTATATTTAAAATAACATGCGAAATTCTAGAACAATAAAAAAATGAATATGAAGCAACTGGCAAGGATGAACAATAGCACTTTGGATTCAACTCAAGAGATTCAGGATGATCTAACCCAGGGCTATGTTACTTGTAAATCTTGTATCTTGTAAACCTTGTAAACTTGTCACCACGGATGTGGTGACTGAAGTTGAGGTTGTTGGGGATGTTGAGGAGGGTGGGAAGGAGTCGTCGTTGTTTGTGGCTTCGGGGGAAGGGAAGAACGCTAGTAAGGATTGTGATGATTTGGCTCTGGAGGAACTTACGTCGAATCTGTCCATTTCTGTGCCTTTGGTGGAGCGTAGGAATTTTTTTTTTTAGAAATTATTTTTTTTGAATGAAATTAATTTTTATTGAATTTTTCTTACATGGGTCATGTTCATGGGCTCATGAACAGGAGGTCAGAATTTCTGCTAACATGAGACATTATGGGTTTTATTGGGGATGAGTTTGGCTACCAATTTTGTTTACTGGTTTGTAAATCAGAGCCGTAGGAGAAATTTGAGGAAATTATTTTTTTTGAATGAAATTAATTTTTATTAAATTTTCTTACATGGGCTCATGAACCGGAAGTCAGAATTTCTGCTAACATGAGACATGGCTCATGAACAGGAGCTCAGAATTACAAGCCAGTAACCAGTGACACGTAAAATAGAAGAAGAAGAAGAAGAAAAATTTTGTTTTTAAACCGCCATTTTAATTTCAATCATTTAATAAAATACATGTTTATATAATCCACTTTCCTTTTTTATTGTCTTCTGAATATCGTCATCAATGCATTGCTTGCTTTATAAAGAATTTCTTTAGAAGGGGAAAAGAATGTGTTATAAAGAATGTGGAGTTCAATGAGAAATACACGGGTATCGTGAAATGTTTGGATGATCTGCTGCACAGCTTCTGTACGCATCAGACGTCTCACCAGATATCCCCTGACGTGCGCGTTGATCACCGAAGCGGCTCTCAGGCTCCGTGGTGACAGATTCTTTTGCTCCTGTCGCACCTGCGTGAGATGCTGCTTCAGGAAGACCTGCGTGACACGATCCAGGGAATTTTCCCTCATTTTTGGTGTCTTCAGCACCGAAGATGAGCTACTTAGCGACGGATTTGTCCACTCACTGTCTCCCAGATCTAAACTCAGCGGCGTGGTCACCGTCGTATCATTCCCATTGGAATCCTCAGTCACAGTCATCTCCGGAAATGTCTTCCTCAATGACTTCATCAGAAGCTTCTGCTGCTCATTGAAAGTCTTTCGGAATTTTCTCTGCTCCTCCAACTGAAGTTCTAGCAATTCTTGCTCCTTGTGTTCTGCCTCAATCTTGGACAGAAATTCCGAAATTTCATTCTGATTTTGAGGAATGGATTCATCCTTAGTAACTTCTTTCTTTTTAACCTCTTCTCCTTCAGGGTTTTTCAGCAGCTCCCCATCCGCCTTCTTGGGCACTCTGAGTACCTTCAACTTCCCAATAGCCGATGATCCGGGATGCTTGGAGATCTGAGATGACGAAGTATTTCCCAGAGCTTTCTTCATTCCAGCTTTTGAGGATATTTTCTTTGATTTCGATGATACACCAGCCGCGAATCCACCTTACTCTTCACCTTCTTCAGATCCACAGGCCCCCGGGAATTGGTCACATGACCAGTTGGTGACTGACTAGTTGGTGAATGACCAGCTGAACTCTTCTTCAGCAGGTCAGCAAGATGCGGACTTGGAGCCTCCAATGTGTAGGAATTCGACCTCACGATCCTCTGCACAGGTGCCATCCTCTCCAACTCCTTCTCCGGAGGCGACATGGGCACACTCCCATACCCAGAAATCCTCCTACGCTCCACCAAAGGCACAGAAATGGACAGATTCGACGTAAGTTCCTCCAGAGCCAAATCATCACAATCCTTACTAGCGTTCTTCCCTTCCCCCGAAGGCACAAACAACGGCGACTCCTTCCCACCATCCTCAACATCCCAAACAACCTCAACTTCAGTCACCACATCCGATCCTGATTCAAAGGATTTACAAGTAACATAGCCCTGGGTTAGATCATCCTGAATCTCTTGAGTTGAATACAAAGTGCTATTGTTCATCCTTGCCAGTTGCTTCATATTCTTCAAACGTTCTTCAAGTTTGATTGCTTGTGTCCTGTACTGCCTCATTTCCATCCTGATGGCATCAGTCATCTGTCCGGAAGCACAATAAAAATGCACCAAAATACATGACACATACAAACTTCTTTTATCCCGGATACGACATTTTTGCGCGACAAGCAGCTTTTGTGGTTTAAAAATGTTTCTAACCTCTTTGATTGTTCAGGTAGACAAAATTCGTGGGAATAAGATATGTACATCAGCGCCATCTGTCCGAGAGCACCCAACAAATAATAAATGGTAAGTGATATTGTGATAAGTGCATGATGCACTGGGTTACGGCGAAAATTTTGACAAACCGATTGGCAGCCGAATAAACTTCGGATGTTTTTGTATAAGAAGGCAGCCATCTTTGAACATATTTAGCTCTGTTCTGGGGAAGTGAATAATAGTCTGAAAGAAAATTTCTTTTTTGGCCAAAAAAATCCATTGAGTAGTGTAGACTTATGAAAAAAATATAGAAAATACGTATGTTTAGTGTTTCTTGTGGAAAACTGTGTAAATGAGAGTAATTTAGAAGGTGTGGGCGTATGAAAAGTTAAAAATTTTTCATAGCAGATTGTGACTGGCTGGCGCAGAAAAGTTTACAATGGCGTGCTTAAATACACTGAAATTGGAGATAAAGACATTAGAACAAACATTTACAAAGGCCCATGAACGATTTCAAATATTGAATGCAAGTGTTGATGAACTAACGTGCAGATTTATTGGGAAAAATGGAAAACGTTATGACATCCATGCCAATATTACAGTGAGTGTCTCATTTTTTTAATACGTCCTATTGTAGAGATATTGCACCTTTTTTCTCGCCCCAAATTTGTTTATACATGTATGCACATGAAATTATATGTCAAGTATTGTCTCTCCCGAAATATCCATTCTGATATCATTAAAGTGGCCATATCATTACAATTTTCCCAAATAATTTCACCTGCATCAGCTTAATTTGTAAGACCTTAGTAAAAAACTTTGCTGGTACCTTACACCAAGAAGTCTTAGTAATTGCAATTGCAAGACCTCGTTCAAGTGCGTAGATGACAATTGTAGTAGATTTGACAATTATATGAGAGCGCATTGTCTCTTTCGCATTGAGAGAACTCTTCAAAGATTGTGTGTATACGCACAAAGGCCATCTCGTTGAGTCGGAGAGAGTATGATAAAAACTATTATTTGCGTGCCTTCTTTCTTCTCTCTCGCTTTATCCCTCTTTGTCCTCCATATTTTGTCCTACCACTTTGGACAAATCACTTTTATATATGCATATGCCACCCGTAATTCCATATCAAAACACAGAGCCTGAATTAATAGGAAACTAAACTAGATTTTTGAAACACTGTATTTATATTCTCCTAAAGGAAACATACCCTTCCACACCGCCAGTTTGGTTTGCCGAAAGTGAGGAAACCAGCGTGACAAATGCTGTCCAAATTCTGAGCAATACACATGGAAGGGATAATCATGTTATTAATCAAGTAAGTTATTGTGTTAGTGAGTTAAGTCCAGCGCACAATAACTTTTGTTTGTAAACATGTTTTCAAAATTTCCCATTCGAGTGAGCGAGATGACTAGATTTAGATCTCACTCACTCTCATTGAAAAATCAAAAACATATTTACTAAACAAAAGTTATTGTGCGTTGGGCATTATGACCAGCGACTGACCAGTGAGTTAAAACTTTTGTTTATAAATATGTTTTTAAAATTTCCCATGAGAATGGGCGAGATGACTAGATCTAGATCTCACTCACTCTCTTTGAAATGTCAAAAGCATGTTAACTAAACAAATGTTATTGTGCGCTGGGCAATATTTATTATATGTGGATTTGTATATTGACTAATATATTTCTATGTTTTGTACAGGTGGGTCTTTTGATAAGAGAACTCTGTCGACTACACAACTGCCCTTTGCCGCCTGATCTGGATAACTTGGCTTTGCCACTACAGCAACCAAATCCTCCTCCTGCAGTACATTCGCAAGCTCAATCCATTGATGAAAATGAGTCAGACGGTGATGATTTGGATGATGCTGTGGGTGAAAGTGATCAAGAAAGCGAAGCAGAGGAGGATTTGCCTTTGGAGATGGATGAAGGACGTAGTACAAATAAGGTAAGAAGCACTATTTTTTATTAATAATAATATTCTTTTTTTTTAATTAATGATTCATATGTTTTCTTCTACTTCCATTGTGTCAGAAGGACGAAATGGAAGTGGAGCATTTAGCAACATTAGAAAGACTGCGACAAAGTCAACGACAAGATTATCTAAAGGTATTACAATAGAAATAAAATAGAGTACAAATTTAAGTTTTTACAAAACATGAACTAATCAAATATAAAAAGTATGTAATGGAAAATTTTCTGTTAATGTCTTAAGAATCTAGTAGCATAAAGAGCCTCTATTATCTATTCAAATTGACATTTGTGAATTATTATTTATCTTATATTTGCATTTTAAATATTTAAGCAGGGCTCAGTATCTGGATCTGTCCAAGCCACCGACCGTTTAATGAAAGAATTGCGAGACATTTATCGTTCAGATTCGTTCAAAAACAACATGTATTCTATAGAGCTCGTTAATGACTCTATATATGAATGGAATATACGACTAATGTCTGTCGATCCAGATAGCCCGCTGCACAACGATCTCGTGATGCTCAAAGAGAAGGAGGGTAAAGATAGCATATTGCTGAATATAATGTTCAAGGAGACTTATCCATTTGAACCTCCATTTGTACGTGTTGTGCATCCCATAATTTCGGGTATGTATGATTATGCGAAGGTGCAGGATTTTTTTTATTATTTTCTCTACATAAGCTTTTCTTTGAGATTTAGTATTTTCGCATTATTTTCATCACTCAAGATTCCCAGAATAGTTATGAAATTGATTTTCAGAAAAAAAAGTTATCGTCTATGAATCGGTTCAAAATCGATTAGAACCGGTTCACACCCCAGGTTGTGTAGGGTGGAAATTTTTGAGGGTGAAAAATCAGGAGATTATAATATACTTTTCTCTCTTGAAAAATATTTTATATTAATAATATTAATGTCGAAACATTCATACACTTATAATTAATGATTATTTTGCAGGAGGATATGTTCTTGTTGGTGGAGCAATTTGCATGGAGTTGCTGACAAAGCAAGGATGGAGTTCGGCGTATACTGTTGAAGCTGTAATCATGCAAATTGCAGCAACACTAGTCAAGGGAAAAGCACGCATTCAGTTTGGACCAACGAAGGTATGATATCTATGTATTAATATATTTATACTTTAGATTTTATATAACATTGCGAGGATTTTCTTTTAGGCTTTTTTAATATTGATATCTTAAATTTAGAGTCTTAAAATTGCAAACCAGTCTTAAAATTATTGTAACATTTAATATAATGACTGTATCCAGTTACTTACTTACTTGCGTACTCCAGTTACTTTAAATAAAATCTTCATATTTAGCAAATATTTCAATAAATGGTATTGCTATATTTTACAGGTTTTGTCACAGAGCCAGTATAGCCTAGCACGTGCTCAACAGAGTTTCAAGTCACTTGTACAAATTCACGAGAAGAACGGTAAGATTTATTAGGACTAATCAGTTACATGGTTTTATGATAAATAAATTAATTCAAAAAAAGTAAGAAAAAAAAATATTTTCCTAGAATTGATGTTATTAACATTTGTATTACAGGATGGTTTACACCACCAAAAGAAGACGGCTAAAGGGGACGTGTGAATGAATGTACAGAGGGACACAGAGTGAGATACAACGGAGGGTGTATAAGGAAATCGTTTGAAATGAAAAAAGATCATTAACAGACGAATATTCGTTTAAATTCAATTCAATTTATACTTGTGTAATTAACTGCAGAATACTTGAATTACGAGAGAAGTTATTTTCATGATTTATGTAAAGAAGACGTTATCTCAATCCTTTGTCTTTAGAAATTAATCTTAGTTACGATTTTCAAGATGAATAATGTGAGAACATAATGTAAAATAAGAAAAGAAATTTAGATGCAAAATATTCCCTTTGGGAGAATTAAAGAAAAATACAAAATTAAGATATTTCTTTTTACACAGATATTTCATTCATATACCATATAGCAATTATCTGAGGATTCTAATTTAAAAGAATGAATGATAATTTAATTGATTTATCCACTTGATATATCTATTATAAAAAGAAGTTTAGGAATAACAGATGTGTAATTCATTATGTATTTATTATCTCTGATTGACATTGTCACATGAACTGCTGTGAAGAGTAAACGGAAGTGTAAAATAATTGCAGTAATGTAAGAGTGGAAAAAATCTTTTGTTCTTCAAATAATTAGATATGTCAAACGTTAATTTTCTTGTAATTAAATTGATTTTTGTTCTTTTTTTTTTACATAAAAAAGAAAATGCTGATGAAATATATATTTTTGTGAAAAGAAATTGAAGTAAATGAAAATAATTGATTTTAGATCGTTTTATTTTTCACGAATGATAAGATCTGTTAATTCTTCTGCTTTGAAATTTCCGACTAACAATTTGAAAGGAATCAATAAATGAAATTATGTTAATAATGGAAGTTTATTTGAGGAGACCAAAAATTTCTGGAATCACAGGATTTCTGGAGCTTCCTCCTAGAGTTGAATCCAAAGTGCTATTGTTCATCCTTGAAGATGAGCTACTTAGCGACGGATTTGTCCACTCACTGTCTCCCAGATCTAAACTCAGCGGCGTGGTCACCGTGGTATCATTCCCATTGGAATCCTCAGTCACAGTCATCTCCGGAAATGTCTTCCTCAATGACTCCATCAGAAGCTTCTGCTGCTCATTGAAAGTCTCTCGGAATTTTCTCTGCTCCTCCAACTGAAGTTCTAGCAATTCTTGCGTCCTCACCTTGTGCTCTGCCTCAATCTTGGACAGAAATTCCGAAATTTCATTCTGATTTTGAGGAATGGATTCATCCTTAGTAACTTCCTTCTTTTTGACCCCTTCTCCTTCAGGCTTTTTCAGCAGCTCCCCATCCGCCTTCTTGGGCACTCTGAGTACCTTCAACTTCCCAATAGCCGATAATCCGGGATGCTTGGAGATCTGAGATGACGGAGTATTTCCCAGAGCTTTCTTCATTCCAGCTTTTGAGGATATTTTCTTTGATTTCGATGATACACCAGCCGCGAATCCACCTTACTCTTCACCTTCTTCAGATCCACAGGCCCCCGGGAATTGGTCACATGACCAGTTGGTGACTGACTAGTTGGTGAATGACCAGCTGAACTCTTCTTCAGCAGGTCAGCAAGATGCGGACTTGGAGTCTCCAATGTGTAGGAATTCGACCTCACGATCCTCTGCACAGGTGCCATCCTCTTCAACTCCTTCTCCGGAGGCGACATGGGCACACTCCCATACCCAGAAATCCTCCTACGCTCCACCAAAGGCACAGAAATGGACAGAGAGACATGGCTCATGAACAGGAGCTCAGAATTACAAGGCTTTTTACAATTAGCTGGCCGAAGGCCAGCTAAATGTAGGTTTGTGTCTTGGCTAAAAAAAAAACCGTTGCAATATTCAATATTTTTTGTATCTAAGCTAAAAACACTGAGAAAAATTAAAATAAATGCAGGAAAATGAAAAAAGCAGTCCAGAAGAAAATGAAGATGTCGAAGAAGCCTAAAATCAAGGCTGGAACTCCAGCGACAGTGACGTGGAGAGGTGCTAGGTGGAAGAAGAAGATGCATCGAAGCCGGATGTGGTACTGGGAAATAAGGAAGTTCATGAGAAAACTCCAAGGCCGTACAAAGAGAAGAAGAAGAAAATCATCACGGAATGCTACAGAGATGAGGATGGTTACGACAGATGGCACAGAGTCTCATTGATGCCACAACAGCAGCTTTAAGGGCCGGAAAAATTGTCCAGAATCCCTTTGCACAGCCCCCACCAAAGGGGGTAGCCATCCCGCCGCCCAACACCCTTGCACCGCCTCCGCGGCAGGGCAAGATGACTGGAATTCCGGGAATGCCTCAGATGATGATGAATCCTCACATGATGATTCCTCCGTCAATGGGTATGAATCCCGGAATGATGGCTGGACCTCCACCAATTGGTCAATATCGCTCAATGCCCCCGCACATGAAACAATCTTAAATTTTATCTGTAAATTCCAACTTTATTTTCTGTTCAATAAAAGAAAACATCCGGATGCTTATCTAAGAAGGTGGGTTTTTTTAGATACCTTTGCGCCACTTTTCGCAGGTCTTGGTCTCGGTCATGGGCTTGCCCGCTACCCCACAGGTTCCAATTCCTACCCTCCCATTGACATTGTCCGGAGACGCAAAGATGCTCTTTGGAATGCCAGCTGATCCAGATTTCTTGGCGCTTTTTGTCGTAAAAGCCAACCATTTGTTCTTCTCCGTCTCACGCTCAGCTTCCAATTCCTTAAGTCTCTGTTGCTTTTTCAGTTTCTTCTTGCTGAACTCTTCTTCAGCAGGTCAGCAAGATGCGGACTTGGAGTCTCCAATGTGTAGGAATTCGACCTCACGATCCTCTGCACAAGGTGCCATCCTCTTCAACTCCTTCTCCGGAGGCGACATGGGCACACTCCCATACCCAGAAATCCTCCTACGCTCCACCAACATAACCCGTTTGTGAATTATAGTAGGCTATGCATTAGTGAAAAAACAATATTTCTGTAAAGTTTATAGCGTTCATAGCTCTTCTCTCAAAAGAAAATGTCGCAAAAATTGGAGAACTACAGTTTGATACTACAAGATGGGACCGTTCTTCATGGCGAAAGCGTTGATCAGCGTGGTGATGTAGACGGAGAATTTTTTTTTACCACAGCCATGGTGGCTTATCCGGATCAGAATCTGAATCCGGTCTGAATTTTAGTTGAAATGACTAATCCACCGAAGTTTGTGGGCAATGGATTGGAAGAACTGAAAGTTCCTGGACAAGCTTATCTTCGTGATGCACTCACTTCTTGTACAGACCCCCTAAAAGCCATTGAGAATTTTCAATTAGAAAATGGTGAGTAAATGTGACGCACTCTTATATTGTATTATTAAAGACTTGTGGCAGTTTTGTTATCCTTCTGAATCCTAAATGACATAATACAAATCAGGACAATAAAATTGTAGTAATATAGAATAAAATGATTTTTTAGGCATCCTATTACCATCTCTTCGCCCAATGTTACCTCTACTTGACCTTCATGGAGTACGGCGGCTGGATTTTCATACGTCGGTTTTGGAGGAGCTCCGTGAGAAATTAATTGCTGAAATAAATAAACTTGGAGCAAAGGAAGGATGAGAAAGAATTTTCGATAAACTTCTTAAAGAAAGCTTTCCTGTCGTAAGAGTGCGTGCGCTAAGTAAAAAGGCAAATTTGGAGAGATAATCAATCACTTTTTGGAGACGAAGTATCACCACTTTTATCGCAATATATACGAGAAAAAGAGCATATCCTGTTTGATCATATGAACCTTAACAACCTGTTCTTTACGCCATCTCCTAAGGTGAGTTTATTAAAAAAAAAAACTAGTAAGAAAATAATATTGTTTTACATTAAAATGCAGTTACGACGCCAGGGAGAAGTGGTCCAGAAACTAGCTAATATGATCGGGAACAATGTTAAATTGTATGATATGGTGCTCCAATTTTTGCGTACATTATTTCTGCATACCAGAAACGTGCATTACTGCACTCTAAGGGCAGAATTACTGATGGCACTACACGATCTTGAGGTTCAAGATATTATTTCCGTAGATCCATGTCACAAGTTCACATGGTGTTTGGATGCATGTATACGTGAGAAAAATGTTGATATCAAGCGATCACGGGAGCTACAAGGTTTCTTAGACAATATTAAGAGAGGTCAAGAACAAGTACTTGGGGATCTATCAATGACCTTATGTGATCCCTATTCCATCAACTTCTTAGCAACATCTGCAATCAAAATTCTACAGCACCTTATTAACAATGAGGGTTTGGCCAGAGATAATACCATTTTAATTCTCTTACTGAGAATGCTTGCCCTAGGACTTAGTGCATGGGTCATGATCGATTCCCAGGAATTTAAGGAGCCAAAATTAGATAGCCAGGTTGTGACAAAATTCTTACCAGCTCTCATGTCTCTGATAGTGGATGATCAGGTAAAAAATAATTGAGCCTTTTAATTTCATATATGTATATAAAATTCTTAATAATATTATTAATGTTTATTGTATTACTAGGTACGACATTTAACAGCTCGTCTTCCCCCAGACGAGCGCGAAAGTGCTATTACAACAATTGAACACTCTGGTCCAGCTCCAGATGCTGTGGAAGCGTATATACAAGAGAGTACAGTGGCATCTATATTAGGTATGTACTATACATTGCACACTGCTCGTCAGAAAGATCGGGTTGGCATTTTACGTGTCTTGACTATTCTTGCATGTTGTAAGGATGATCGAGCATATGAAGATCCCTTTCTTCATTCTCTTATTGCCCTACTAATTCCAATGGCTGAAGAATTTACCGCCGAAGATTTTTGCACAGGACTTTTTGATGAATTTCTCTTTGCTAGACTCACAAGAGACAATGTTACGCGACACATGCTAAAGTTATTGTGGTACATCCATCTCAAATTACCAGCTGCGCGTCTCCAAACACTTCTCAAGGCACTCCAGCCATCCTCTCAGCACCATGAAAACGTACACAAATTATATGACAATCTATAAACACGGATTGGGCTGGCAATTCAGGAAAATATCGCGTCAGAGACTATAGATATTGACTATGATTCACCTCTAAAAAGTGTTCCTACGCCAAAGCCTCATTATCTTTAGTTTTTTTTTTATGATGAATTTTTCTATTTCTTTCAGTTTGCCACATAATTTACCGAGTTGTTTTATGTGTATCTTAAATTTTGATAAAAACATTTAGTGAATCTAGTTATAGAGAAAATTTGTCATTCCAATCAACATAACCCGTTTGTGAATTATAGTAGGCTATGCATTAGTGAAAAAACAATATTTCTGTAAAGTTTATAGCGTTCATAGCTCTTCTCTCAAAAGAAAATGTCGCAAAAATTGGAGAACTACAGTTTGATACTACAAGATGGGACCGTTCTTCATGGCGAAAGCGTTGATCAGCGTGGTGATGTAGACGGAGAATTTTTTTTTACCACAGCCATGGTGGCTTATCCGGATCAGAATCTGAATCCGGTCTGAATTTTAGTTGAAATGACTAATCCACCGAAGTTTGTGGGCAATGGATTGGAAGAACTGAAAGTTCCTGGACAAGCTTATCTTCGTGATGCACTCACTTCTTGTACAGACCCCCTAAAAGCCATTGAGAATTTTCAATTAGAAAATGGTGAGTAAATGTGACGCACTCTTATATTGTATTATTAAAGACTTGTGGCAGTTTTGTTATCCTTCTGAATCCTAAATGACATAATACAAATCAGGACAATAAAATTGTAGTAATATAGAATAAAATGATTTTTTAGGCATCCTATTACCATCTCTTCGCCCAATGTTACCTCTACTTGACCTTCATGGAGTACGGCGGCTGGATTTTCATACGTCGGTTTTGGAGGAGCTCCGTGAGAAATTAATTGCTGAAATAAATAAACTTGGAGCAAAGGAAGGATGAGAAAGAATTTTCGATAAACTTCTTAAAGAAAGCTTTCCTGTCGTAAGAGTGCGTGCGCTAAGTAAAAAGGCAAATTTGGAGAGATAATCAATCACTTTTTGGAGACGAAGTATCACCACTTTTATCGCAATATATACGAGAAAAAGAGCATATCCTGTTTGATCATATGAACCTTAACAACCTGTTCTTTACGCCATCTCCTAAGGTGAGTTTATTAAAAAAAAAAACTAGTAAGAAAATAATATTGTTTTACATTAAAATGCAGTTACGACGCCAGGGAGAAGTGGTCCAGAAACTAGCTAATATGATCGGGAACAATGTTAAATTGTATGATATGGTGCTCCAATTTTTGCGTACATTATTTCTGCATACCAGAAACGTGCATTACTGCACTCTAAGGGCAGAATTACTGATGGCACTACACGATCTTGAGGTTCAAGATATTATTTCCGTAGATCCATGTCACAAGTTCACATGGTGTTTGGATGCATGTATACGTGAGAAAAATGTTGATATCAAGCGATCACGGGAGCTACAAGGTTTCTTAGACAATATTAAGAGAGGTCAAGAACAAGTACTTGGGGATCTATCAATGACCTTATGTGATCCCTATTCCATCAACTTCTTAGCAACATCTGCAATCAAAATTCTACAGCACCTTATTAACAATGAGGGTTTGGCCAGAGATAATACCATTTTAATTCTCTTACTGAGAATCCTTGCCCTAGGACTTAGTGCATGGGTCATGATCGATTCCCAGGAATTTAAGGAGCCAAAATTAGATAGCCAGGTTGTGACAAAATTCTTACCAGCTCTCATGTCTCTGATGGTGGATGATCAGGTAAAAAATAATTGAGCCTTTTAATTTCATATATGTATATAAAATTCTTAATAATATTATTAATGTTTATTGTATTACTAGGTACGACATTTAACAGCTCGTCTTCCCCCAGACGAGCGCGAAAGTGCTATTACAACAATTGAACACTCTGGTCCAGCTCCAGATGCTGTGGAAGCGTATATACAAGAGAGTACAGTGGCATCTATATTAGGTATGTACTATACATTGCACACTGCTCGTCAGAAAGATCGGGTTGGCATTTTACGTGT
The DNA here is from genome assembly GCF_024763615.1 of Phlebotomus papatasi. Taxonomy (NCBI): domain Eukaryota; kingdom Metazoa; phylum Arthropoda; class Insecta; order Diptera; family Psychodidae; genus Phlebotomus; species Phlebotomus papatasi. The sequence continues at coordinate 46,104,302 of NC_077222.1, read as the reverse complement.
CTTGACTATTCTTGCATGTTGTAAGGATGATCGAGCATATGAAGATCCCTTTCTTCATTCTCTTATTGCCCTACTAATTCCAATGGCTGAAGAATTTACCGCCGAAGATTTTTGCACAGGACTTTTTGATGAATTTCTCTTTGCTAGACTCACAAGAGACAATGTTACGCGACACATGCTAAAGTTATTGTGGTACATCCATCTCAAATTACCAGCTGCGCGTCTCCAAACACTTCTCAAGGCACTCCAGCCATCCTCTCAGCACCATGAAAACGTACACAAATTATATGACAATCTATAAACACGGATTGGGCTGGCAATTCAGGAAAATATCGCGTCAGAGACTATAGATATTGACTATGATTCACCTCTAAAAAGTGTTCCTACGCCAAAGCCTCATTATCTTTAGTTTTTTTTTATGATGAATTTTTCTATTTCTTTCAGTTTGCCACATAATTTACCGAGTTGTTTTATGTGTATCTTAAATTTTGATAAAAACATTTAGTGAATCTAGTTATAGAGAAAATTTGTCATTCCAATCAACATAACCCGTTTGTGAATTATAGTAGGCTATGCATTAGTGAAAAAACAATATTTCTGTAAAGTTTATAGCGTTCATAGCTCTTCTCTCAAAAGAAAATGTCGCAAAAATTGGAGAACTACAGTTTGATACTACAAGATGGGACCGTTCTTCATGGCGAAAGCGTTGATCAGCGTGGTGATGTAGACGGAGAATTTTTTTTTACCACAGCCATGGTGGCTTATCCGGATCAGAATCTGAATCCGGTCTGAATTTTAGTTGAAATGACTAATCCACCGAAGTTTGTGGGCAATGGATTGGAAGAACTGAAAGTTCCTGGACAAGCTTATCTTCGTGATGCACTCACTTCTTGTACAGACCCCCTAAAAGCCATTGAGAATTTTCAATTAGAAAATGGTGAGTAAATGTGACGCACTCTTATATTGTATTATTAAAGACTTGTGGCAGTTTTGTTATCCTTCTGAATCCTAAATGACATAATACAAATCAGGACAATAAAATTGTAGTAATATAGAATAAAATGATTTTTTAGGCATCCTATTACCATCTCTTCGCCCAATGTTACCTCTACTTGACCTTCATGGAGTACGGCGGCTGGATTTTCATACGTCGGTTTTGGAGGAGCTCCGTGAGAAATTAATTGCTGAAATAAATAAACTTGGAGCAAAGGAAGGATGAGAAAGAATTTTCGATAAACTTCTTAAAGAAAGCTTTCCTGTCGTAAGAGTGCGTGCGCTAAGTAAAAAGGCAAATTTGGAGAGATAATCAATCACTTTTTGGAGACGAAGTATCACCACTTTTATCGCAATATATACGAGAAAAAGAGCATATCCTGTTTGATCATATGAACCTTAACAACCTGTTCTTTACGCCATCTCCTAAGGTGAGTTTATTAAAAAAAAAAACTAGTAAGAAAATAATATTGTTTTACATTAAAATGCAGTTACGACGCCAGGGAGAAGTGGTCCAGAAACTAGCTAATATGATCGGGAACAATGTTAAATTGTATGATATGGTGCTCCAATTTTTGCGTACATTATTTCTGCATACCAGAAACGTGCATTACTGCACTCTAAGGGCAGAATTACTGATGGCACTACACGATCTTGAGGTTCAAGATATTATTTCCGTAGATCCATGTCACAAGTTCACATGGTGTTTGGATGCATGTATACGTGAGAAAAATGTTGATATCAAGCGATCACGGGAGCTACAAGGTTTCTTAGACAATATTAAGAGAGGTCAAGAACAAGTACTTGGGGATCTATCAATGACCTTATGTGATCCCTATTCCATCAACTTCTTAGCAACATCTGCAATCAAAATTCTACAGCACCTTATTAACAATGAGGGTTTGGCCAGAGATAATACCATTTTAATTCTCTTACTGAGAATGCTTGCCCTAGGACTTAGTGCATGGGTCATGATCGATTCCCAGGAATTTAAGGAGCCAAAATTAGATAGCCAGGTTGTGACAAAATTCTTACCAGCTCTCATGTCTCTGATGGTGGATGATCAGGTAAAAAATAATTGAGCCTTTTAATTTCATATATGTATATAAAATTCTTAATAATATTATTAATGTTTATTGTATTACTAGGTACGACATTTAACAGCTCGTCTTCCCCCAGACGAGCGCGAAAGTGCTATTACAACAATTGAACACTCTGGTCCAGCTCCAGATGCTGTGGAAGCGTATATACAAGAGAGTACAGTGGCATCTATATTAGGTATGTACTATACATTGCACACTGCTCGTCAGAAAGATCGGGTTGGCATTTTACGTGTCTTGACTATTCTTGCATGTTGTAAGGATGATCGAGCATATGAAGATCCCTTTCTTCATTCTCTTATTGCCCTACTAATTCCAATGGCTGAAGAATTTACCGCCGAAGATTTTTGCACAGGACTTTTTGATGAATTTCTCTTTGCTAGACTCACAAGAGACAATGTTACGCGACACATGCTAAAGTTATTGTGGTACATCCATCTCAAATTACCAGCTGCGCGTCTCCAAACACTTCTCAAGGCACTCCAGCCATCCTCTCAGCACCATAAAAACGTACACAAATTATATGACAATCTATAAACACGGATTGGGCTGGCAATTCAGGAAAATATCGCGTCAGAGACTATAGATATTGACTATGATTCACCTCTAAAAAGTGTTCCTACGCCAAAGCCTCATTATCTTTAGTTTTTTTTTATGATGAATTTTTCTATTTCTTTCAGTTTGCCACATAATTTACCGAGTTGTTTTATGTGTATCTTAAATTTTGATAAAAACATTTAGTGAATCTAGTTATAGAGAAAATTTGTCATTCCAATCAACATAACCCGTTTGTGAATTATAGTAGGCTATGCATTAGTGAAAAAACAATATTTCTGTAAAGTTTATAGCGTTCATAGCTCTTCTCTCAAAAGAAAATGTCGCAAAAATTGGAGAACTACAGTTTGATACTACAAGATGGGACCGTTCTTCATGGCGAAAGCGTTGATCAGCGTGGTGATGTAGACGGAGAATTTTTTTTTACCACAGCCATGGTGGCTTATCCGGATCAGAATCTGAATCCGGTCTGAATTTTAGTTGAAATGACTAATCCACCGAAGTTTGTGGGCAATGGATTGGAAGAACTGAAAGTTCCTGGACAAGCTTATCTTCGTGATGCACTCCCTTCTTGTACAGACCCCCTAAAAGCCATTGAGAATTTTCAATTAGAAAATGGTGAGTAAATGTGACGCACTCTTATATTGTATTATTAAAGACTTGTGGCAGTTTTGTTATCCTTCTGAATCCTAAATGACATAATACAAATCAGGACAATAAAATTGTAGTAATATAGAATAAAATGATTTTTTAGGCATCCTATTACCATCTCTTCGCCCAATGTTACCTCTACTTGACCTTCATGGAGTACGGCGGCTGGATTTTCATACGTCGGTTTTGGAGGAGCTCCGTGAGAAATTAATTGCTGAAATAAATAAACTTGGAGCAAAGGAAGGATGAGAAAGAATTTTCGATAAACTTCTTAAAGAAAGCTTTCCTGTCGTAAGAGTGCGTGCGCTAAGTAAAAAGGCAAATTTGGAGAGATAATCAATCACTTTTTGGAGACGAAGTATCACCACTTTTATCGCAATATAGAAAAAAAAATAAAAAAATCATTTGAAGGTATTTTCATACCGATATGAAAAAATGCCATTTGAATTTCATACCGTTAGAACTGTGAGTACTGTGATAGAACCTTTATCAAAATGGCGATTTTCGGGTGGCAATAATTATAGCTCCACTCAATAAATTTGGCTCCAGGGTATTTATTTTCAATCAGTGAAGGTTAATATCTTTTTGCAATTTAATTAATAACTTTATTAAGCTAATTAGAATCATTTTTATAAAGTTTTTCATGACTTTTGCCGAAATTTTGTAAGGAAAATGTTTAATGAACAAAAATAAGGGATTAATTAAGGTCTTGAAATGGATGGAAGTTGATAACCAAAAAAATTCCATAAAAATGACAAGATCCTATCACCTTTCATCCGAATTTGTCCATATTGCCGACATATATGCATTTTAAACCACTCCCAGGGCTAAAAATCTTCTTTTGTTAGAGGCAAAAGTGTGCAAATTTCCGTGTTACAGTCGAAAAAAATAAGTTTTCTACCGAAATTTGATGTAAAACAATGCTGACTGTTTAGTCTCATCATGTCCTGTTGATTTTGTCGCAAACCAGAATCCTAAGTGACTAAGGTGATCTTTAGAATACTGGAACAAAAAATTATCAAAAAGAAGCTTATTGCAGTTTGATGAATAGAAGGTGTTTTACGTCATTTAAGTGGTTTAAAATTATTTTTTCAGACAGAAAACATGTTAAGACAAGACCTATCAATTTTTTTATTCGAAAAAAGTAATTTTGTACCACTTAACTTAGGTAAAACACCTTCTATTCATCAAACTGCAATAAGCTTCTTTTTGATAATTGTTTGTTCCAGTATTCTAAAGATCACCTTAGTCACTTAGGATTCTGGTTTGCGACAAAATCAACAGGACATGATGAGACTAAACAGTCAGCATTGTTTTACATCAAATTTCGGTAAAAAACTTATTTTTTTCGACTGTAACACGGAAATTTGCACACTTTTGCCTCTAACAAAAGAAGATTTTTAGCCCTGGGAGTGGTTTAAAATGCATATATGTCGGCAATATGGACAAATTCGGATGAAAGGTGATAGGATCTTGTCATTTTTATGGAATTTTTTTGGTTATCAACTTCCATCCATTTCAAGACCTTAATTAATCCCTTATTTTTGTTCATTAAACATTTTCCTTACAAAATTTCGGCAAAAGTCATGAAAAACTTTATAAAAATGATTCTAATTAGCTTAATAAAGTTATTAATTAAATTACAAAAAGATATTAACCTTCACTGATTGAAAATAAATACCCTGGAGCCAAATTTATTGAGTGGAGCTATAATTATTGCCACCCGAAAATCGCCATTTTGATAAAGGTTCTATCACAGTACTCACAGTTCTAACGGTATGAAATTCAAATGGCGTTTTTTCATATCGGTATGAAAATACCTTCAAATGATTTTTTTTATTTTTTTTTCTAAAAATTTTTTTTTCAAAGTTTTTCCAGTATTATACGAGAAAAAGAGCATATCCTGTTTGATCATATGAACCTTAACAACCTGTTCTTTACGCCATCTCCTAAGGTGAGTTTATTAAAAAAAAAAAACTAGTAAGAAAATAATATTGTTTTACATTAAAATGCAGTTACGACGCCAGGGAGAAGTGGTCCAGAAACTAGCTAATATGATCGGGAACAATGTTAAATTGTATGATATGGTGCTCCAATTTTTGCGTACATTATTTCTGCATACCAGAAACGTGCATTACTGCACTCTAAGGGCAGAATTACTGATGGCACTACACGATCTTGAGGTTCAAGATATTATTTCCGTAGATCCATGTCACAAGTTCACATGGTGTTTGGATGCATGTATACGTGAGAAAAATGTTGATATCAAGCGATCACGGGAGCTACAAGGTTTCTTAGACAATATTAAGAGAGGTCAAGAACAAGTACTTGGGGATCTATCAATGACCTTATGTGATCCCTATTCCATCAACTTCTTAGCAACATCTGCAATCAAAATTCTACAGCACCTTATTAACAATGAGGGTTTGGCCAGAGATAATACCATTTTAATTCTCTTACTGAGAATCCTTGCCCTAGGACTTAGTGCATGGGTCATGATCGATTCCCAGGAATTTAAGGAGCCAAAATTAGATAGCCAGGTTGTGACAAAATTCTTACCAGCTCTCATGTCTCTGATAGTGGATGATCAGGTAAAAAATAATTGAGCCTTTTAATTTCATATATGTATATAAAATTCTTAATAATATTATTAATGTTTATTGTATTACTAGGTACGACATTTAACAGCTCGTCTTCCCCCAGACGAGCGCGAAAGTGCTATTACAACAATTGAACACTCTGGTCCAGCTCCAGATGCTGTGGAAGCGTATATACAAGAGAGTACAGTGGCATCTATATTAGGTATGTACTATACATTGCACACTGCTCGTCAGAAAGATCGGGTTGGCATTTTACGTGTCTTGACTATTCTTGCATGTTGTAAGGATGATCGAGCATATGAAGATCCCTTTCTTCATTCTCTTATTGCCCTACTAATTCCAATGGCTGAAGAATTTACCGCCGAAGATTTTTGCACAGGACTTTTTGATGAATTTCTCTTTGCTAGACTCACAAGAGACAATGTTACGCGACACATGCTAAAGTTATTGTGGTACATCCATCTCAAATTACCAGCTGCGCGTCTCCAAACACTTCTCAAGGCACTCCAGCCATCCTCTCAGCACCATAAAAACGTACACAAATTATATGACAATCTATAAACACGGATTGGGCTGGCAATTCAGGAAAATATCGCGTCAGAGACTATAGATATTGACTATGATTCACCTCTAAAAAGTGTTCCTACGCCAAAGGATCAGAATCTGAATCCGGTCTGAATTTTAGTTGAAATGACTAATCCACCGAAGTTTGTGGGCACCGGATTGGAAGAACTGAAAGTTCCTGGACAAGCTTATCTTCGTGATGCACTCCCTTCTTGTACAGACCCCCTAAAAGCCATTGAGAATTTTCAATTAGAAAATGGTGAGTAAATGTGACGCACTCTTATATTGTATTATTAAAGACTTGTGGCAGTTTTGTTATCCTTCTGAATCCTAAATGACATAATACAAATCAGGACAATAAAATTGTAGTAATATAGAATAAAATGATTTTTTAGGCATCCTATTACCATCTCTTCGCCCAATGTTACCTCTACTTGACCTTCATGGAGTACGGCGGCTGGATTTTCATACGTCGGTTTTGGAGGAGCTCCGTGAGAAATTAATTGCTGAAATAAATAAACTTGGAGCAAAGGAAGGATGAGAAAGAATTTTCGATAAACTTCTTAAAGAAAGCTTTCCTGTCGTAAGAGTGCGTGCGCTAAGTAAAAAGGCAAATTTGGAGAGATAATCAATCACTTTTTGGAGACGAAGTATCACCACTTTTATCGCAATATATACGAGAAAAAGAGCATATCCTGTTTGATCATATGAACCTTAACAACCTGTTCTTTACGCCATCTCCTAAGGTGAGTTTATTAAAAAAAAAAAACTAGTAAGAAAATAATATTGTTTTACATTAAAATGCAGTTACGACGCCAGGGAGAAGTGGTCCAGAAACTAGCTAATATGATCGGGAACAATGTTAAATTGTATGATATGGTGCTCCAATTTTTGCGTACATTATTTCTGCATACCAGAAACGTGCATTACTGCACTCTAAGGGCAGAATTACTGATGGCACTACACGATCTTGAGGTTCAAGATATTATTTCCGTAGATCCATGTCACAAGTTCACATGGTGTTTGGATGCATGTATACGTGAGAAAAATGTTGATATCAAGCGATCACGGGAGCTACAAGGTTTCTTAGACAATATTAAGAGAGGTCAAGAACAAGTACTTGGGGATCTATCAATGACCTTATGTGATCCCTATTCCATCAACTTCTTAGCAACATCTGCAATCAAAATTCTACAGCACCTTATTAACAATGAGGGTTTGGCCAGAGATAATACCATTTTAATTCTCTTACTGAGAATCCTTGCCCTAGGACTTAGTGCATGGGTCATGATCGATTCCCAGGAATTTAAGGAGCCAAAATTAGATAGCCAGGTTGTGACAAAATTCTTACCAGCTCTCATGTCTCTGATAGTGGATGATCAGGTAAAAAATAATTGAGCCTTTTAATTTCATATATGTATATAAAATTCTTAATAATATTATTAATGTTTATTGTATTACTAGGTACGACATTTAACAGCTCGTCTTCCCCCAGACGAGCGCGAAAGTGCTATTACAACAATTGAACACTCTGGTCCAGCTCCAGATGCTGTGGAAGCGTATATACAAGAGAGTACAGTGGCATCTATATTAGGTATGTACTATACATTGCACACTGCTCGTCAGAAAGATCGGGTTGGCATTTTACGTGTCTTGACTATTCTTGCATGTTGTAAGGATGATCGAGCATATGAAGATCCCTTTCTTCATTCTCTTATTGCCCTACTAATTCCAATGGCTGAAGAATTTACCGCCGAAGATTTTTGCACAGGACTTTTTGATGAATTTCTCTTTGCTAGACTCACAAGAGACAATGTTACGCGACACATGCTAAAGTTATTGTGGTACATCCATCTCAAATTACCAGCTGCGCGTCTCCAAACACTTCTCAAGGCACTCCAGCCATCCTCTCAGCACCATAAAAACGTACACAAATTATATGACAATCTATAAACACGGATTGGGCTGGCAATTCAGGAAAATATCGCGTCAGAGACTATAGATATTGACTATGATTCACCTCTAAAAAGTGTTCCTACGCCAAAGGATCAGAATCTGAATCCGGTCTGAATTTTAGTTGAAATGACTAATCCACCGAAGTTTGTGGGCTACAGTTTGGATTGGAAGAACTGAAAGTTCCTGGACAAGCTTATCTTCGTGATGCACTCCCTTCTTGTACAGACCCCCTAAAAGCCATTGAGAATTTTCAATTAGAAAATGGTGAGTAAATGTGACGCACTCTTATATTGTATTATTAAAGACTTGTGGCAGTTTTGTTATCCTTCTGAATCCTAAATGACATAATACAAATCAGGACAATAAAATTGTAGTAATATAGAATAAAATGATTTTTTAGGCATCCTATTACCATCTCTTCGCCCAATGTTACCTCTACTTGACCTTCATGGAGTACGGCGGCTGGATTTTCATACGTCGGTTTTGGAGGAGCTCCGTGAGAAATTAATTGCTGAAATAAATAAACTTGGAGCAAAGGAAGGATGAGAAAGAATTTTCGATAAACTTCTTAAAGAAAGCTTTCCTGTCGTAAGAGTGCGTGCGCTAAGTAAAAAGGCAAATTTGGAGAGATAATCAATCACTTTTTGGAGACGAAGTATCACCACTTTTATCGCAATATATACGAGAAAAAGAGCATATCCTGTTTGATCATATGAACCTTAACAACCTGTTCTTTACGCCATCTCCTAAGGTGAGTTTATTAAAAAAAAAAAAACTAGTAAGAAAATAATATTGTTTTACATTAAAATGCAGTTACGACGCCAGGGAGAAGTGGTCCAGAAACTAGCTAATATGATCGGGAACAATGTTAAATTGTATGATATGGTGCTCCAATTTTTGCGTACATTATTTCTGCATACCAGAAACGTGCATTACTGCACTCTAAGGGCAGAATTACTGATGGCACTACACGATCTTGAGGTTCAAGATATTATTTCCGTAGATCCATGTCACAAGTTCACATGGTGTTTGGATGCATGTATACGTGAGAAAAATGTTGATATCAAGCGATCACGGGAGCTACAAGGTTTCTTAGACAATATTAAGAGAGGTCAAGAACAAGTACTTGGGGATCTATCAATGACCTTATGTGATCCCTATTCCATCAACTTCTTAGCAACATCTGCAATCAAAATTCTACAGCACCTTATTAACAATGAGGGTTTGGCCAGAGATAATACCATTTTAATTCTCTTACTGAGAATCCTTGCCCTAGGACTTAGTGCATGGGTCATGATCGATTCCCAGGAATTTAAGGAGCCAAAATTAGATAGCCAGGTTGTGACAAAATTCTTACCAGCTCTCATGTCTCTGATAGTGGATGATCAGGTAAAAAATAATTGAGCCTTTTAATTTCATATATGTATATAAAATTCTTAATAATATTATTAATGTTTATTGTATTACTAGGTACGACATTTAACAGCTCGTCTTCCCCCAGACGAGCGCGAAAGTGCTATTACAACAATTGAACACTCTGGTCCAGCTCCAGATGCTGTGGAAGCGTATATACAAGAGAGTACAGTGGCATCTATATTAGGTATGTACTATACATTGCACACTGCTCGTCAGAAAGATCGGGTTGGCATTTTACGTGTCTTGACTATTCTTGCATGTTGTAAGGATGATCGAGCATATGAAGATCCCTTTCTTCATTCTCTTATTGCCCTACTAATTCCAATGGCTGAAGAATTTACCGCCGAAGATTTTTGCACAGGACTTTTTGATGAATTTCTCTTTGCTAGACTCACAAGAGACAATGTTACGCGACACATGCTAAAGTTATTGTGGTACATCCATCTCAAATTACCAGCTGCGCGTCTCCAAACACTTCTCAAGGCACTCCAGCCATCCTCTCAGCACCATAAAAACGTACACAAATTATATGACAATCTATAAACACGGATTGGGCTGGCAATTCAGGAAAATATCGCGTCAGAGACTATAGATATTGACTATGATTCACCTCTAAAAAGTGTTCCTACGCCAAAGGATCAGAATCTGAATCCGGTCTGAATTTTAGTTGAAATGACTAATCCACCGAAGTTTGTGGGCTATGGATTGGAAGAACTGAAAGTTCCTGGACAAGCTTATCTTCGTGATGCACTCCCTTCTTGTACAGACCCCCTAAAAGCCATTGAGAATTTTCAATTAGAAAATGGTGAGTAAATGTGACGCACTCTTATATTGTATTATTAAAGACTTGTGGCAGTTTTGTTATCCTTCTGAATCCTAAATGACATAATACAAATCAGGACAATAAAATTGTAGTAATATAGAATAAAATGATTTTTTAGGCATCCTATTACCATCTCTTCGCCCAATGTTACCTCTACTTGACCTTCATGGAGTACGGCGGCTGGATTTTCATACGTCGGTTTTGGAGGAGCTCCGTGAGAAATTAATTGCTGAAATAAATAAACTTGGAGCAAAGGAAGGATGAGAAAGAATTTTCGATAAACTTCTTAAAGAAAGCTTTCCTGTCGTAAGAGTGCGTGCGCTAAGTAAAAAGGCAAATTTGGAGAGATAATCAATCACTTTTTGGAGACGAAGTATCACCACTTTTATCGCAATATATACGAGAAAAAGAGCATATCCTGTTTGATCATATGAACCTTAACAACCTGTTCTTTACGCCATCTCCTAAGGTGAGTTTATTAAAAAAAAAAAAACTAGTAAGAAAATAATATTGTTTTACATTAAAATGCAGTTACGACGCCAGGGAGAAGTGGTCCAGAAACTAGCTAATATGATCGGGAACAATGTTAAATTGTATGATATGGTGCTCCAATTTTTGCGTACATTATTTCTGCATACCAGAAACGTGCATTACTGCACTCTAAGGGCAGAATTACTGATGGCACTACACGATCTTGAGGTTCAAGATATTATTTCCGTAGATCCATGTCACAAGTTCACATGGTGTTTGGATGCATGTATACGTGAGAAAAATGTTGATATCAAGCGATCACGGGAGCTACAAGGTTTCTTAGACAATATTAAGAGAGGTCAAGAACAAGTACTTGGGGATCTATCAATGACCTTATGTGATCCCTATTCCATCAACTTCTTAGCAACATCTGCAATCAAAATTCTACAGCACCTTATTAACAATGAGGGTTTGGCCAGAGATAATACCATTTTAATTCTCTTACTGAGAATCCTTGCCCTAGGACTTAGTGCATGGGTCATGATCGATTCCCAGGAATTTAAGGAGCCAAAATTAGATAGCCAGGTTGTGACAAAATTCTTACCAGCTCTCATGTCTCTGATAGTGGATGATCAGGTAAAAAATAATTGAGCCTTTTAATTTCATATATGTATATAAAATTCTTAATAATATTATTAATGTTTATTGTATTACTAGGTACGACATTTAACAGCTCGTCTTCCCCCAGACGAGCGCGAAAGTGCTATTACAACAATTGAACACTCTGGTCCAGCTCCAGATGCTGTGGAAGCGTATATACAAGAGAGTACAGTGGCATCTATATTAGGTATGTACTATACATTGCACACTGCTCGTCAGAAAGATCGGGTTGGCATTTTACGTGTCTTGACTATTCTTGCATGTTGTAAGGATGATCGAGCATATGAAGATCCCTTTCTTCATTCTCTTATTGCCCTACTAATTCCAATGGCTGAAGAATTTACCGCCGAAGATTTTTGCACAGGACTTTTTGATGAATTTCTCTTTGCTAGACTCACAAGAGACAATGTTACGCGACACATGCTAAAGTTATTGTGGTACATCCATCTCAAATTACCAGCTGCGCGTCTCCAAACACTTCTCAAGGCACTCCAGCCATCCTCTCAGCACCATAAAAACGTACAAAAATTATATGAATTTTTCTAAGTTTATAAACAAATTTTGGATTGGGAAAATTTGTCTGTTTGTGAATTCATGGAAAAGTTTATAGCGTTCATAGCTCTTCTCTCATCGCGTCAGAGACTATAGATATTGACTATTTTTTTACCACAGCCATGGTGGCTTATCCGGATCAGAATCTGAATCCGGTCTGAATTTTAGTTGAAATGACTAATCCACCGAAGTTTGTGGGCAATGGATTGGAAGAACTGAAAGTTCCTGGACAAGCTTATCTTCGTGATGCACTCCCTTCTTGTACAGACCCCCTAAAAGCCATTGAGAATTTTCAATTAGAAAATGGTGAGTAAATGTGACGCACTCTTATATTGTATTATTAAAGACTTGTGGCAGTTTTGTTATCCTTCTGAATCCTAAATGACATAATACAAATCAGGACAATAAAATTGTAGTAATATAGAATAAAATGATTTTTTAGGCATCCTATTACCATCTCTTCGCCCAATGTTACCTCTACTTGACCTTCATGGAGTACGGCGGCTGGATTTTCATACGTCGGTTTTGGAGGAGCTCCGTGAGAAATTAATTGCTGAAATAAATAAACTTGGAGCAAAGGAAGGATGAGAAAGAATTTTCGATAAACTTCTTAAAGAAAGCTTTCCTGTCGTAAGAGTGCGTGCGCTAAGTAAAAAGGCAAATTTGGAGAGATAATCAATCACTTTTTGGAGACGAAGTATCACCACTTTTATCGCAATATATACGAGAAAAAGAGCATATCCTGTTTGATCATATGAACCTTAACAACCTGTTCTTTACGCCATCTCCTAAGGTGAGTTTATTAAAAAAAAAAAAACTAGTAAGAAAATAATATTGTTTTACATTAAAATGCAGTTACGACGCCAGGGAGAAGTGGTCCAGAAACTAGCTAATATGATCGGGAACAATGTTAAATTGTATGATATGGTGCTCCAATTTTTGCGTACATTATTTCTGCATACCAGAAACGTGCATTACTGCACTCTAAGGGCAGAATTACTGATGGCACTACACGATCTTGAGGTTCAAGATATTATTTCCGTAGATCCATGTCACAAGTTCACATGGTGTTTGGATGCATGTATACGTGAGAAAAATGTTGATATCAAGCGATCACGGGAGCTACAAGGTTTCTTAGACAATATTAAGAGAGGTCAAGAACAAGTACTTGGGGATCTATCAATGACCTTATGTGATCCCTATTCCATCAACTTCTTAGCAACATCTGCAATCAAAATTCTACAGCACCTTATTAACAATGAGGGTTTGGCCAGAGATAATACCATTTTAATTCTCTTACTGAGAATGCTTGCCCTAGGACTTAGTGCATGGGTCATGATCGATTCCCAGGAATTTAAGGAGCCAAAATTAGATAGCCAGGTTGTGACAAAATTCTTACCAGCTCTCATGTCTCTGATAGTGGATGATCAGGTAAAAAATAATTGAGCCTTTTAATTTCATATATGTATATAAAATTCTTAATAATATTATTAATGTTTATTGTATTACTAGGTACGACATTTAACAGCTCGTCTTCCCCCAGACGAGCGCGAAAGTGCTATTACAACAATTGAACACTCTGGTCCAGCTCCAGATGCTGTGGAAGCGTATATACAAGAGAGTACAGTGGCATCTATATTAGGTATGTACTATACATTGCACACTGCTCGTCAGAAAGATCGGGTTGGCATTTTACGTGTCTTGACTATTCTTGCATGTTGTAAGGAT